>NC_056748.1:844120922-844245922 GCF_019279795.1 Protopterus annectens | reverse complement strand
GTAATTTTAATAGACATTTAATACTAAGTTATTTAACCAAGACAGATTTCTGGCATTAAACATGACTGCTACTACAATTCCCTGTGCTCTAGCATAGAATCCTTGTTCCCCCAATAATAGTCTGTCAAGCAATCTAGCAAGAAAGAGAATTAATTTCTGGTTTCCACATTTAAATGAATGGTTATAAAGGACATTAGAACTATGTTTGGTCTTCATGGTACCCAGATGTTCATATGCCCTCTGTTATGGCCTATTTATGTTCTTACCCACATAAAATTAAAATGTATCACAGCTATCACAGAGAGCAGCATACATTAGATGCTTTTGGGTAGGGGTACCCTTATGATAAGATAAGACAGACAAGATTATAACTGAAATGAGAAAACATATGATTCTGACTTCCATTCATACTTCCATAACTATATTTCTCATTTTATACAGATATAACCTCCACTGTATAACTATTCATTCTTGCATCTTTTCAAATACTTATGCCTCAACTCAACCCCTACAAAATAAACTACATGTAAATACTGTGATCAAACTGAAGATGCGTTTCCTATCTCCTAGTCTCAAAAATCTATCTCTGTGGAGATATACACCCAAACCTATGCCACTCACCTGTATCTTCTTACAATATCACACCATCCTACACTACAGCCCCCTCTCCACACAGTCTGTTCATGGACCTCACCAAACTAAAAATCCTTATCATCAGAAGTAAGTAGCATGCCTTATGCAGACCACCTCAAGGCCCTATCCCTGTATTCTGTCTCCTACAGGTTGTTGAGGGGAGATCTATGCCCAGCATACAGGGCATTGTCAGACCCCACTTTGATGGATCTTCTGCATATCCACAAAAAAAAAAAAAAAGACTTAAACATTGTGATATAAATGGGACCTACTGGAGAGACAGGTATGCATCCCAGAGACTACCATGTCTCTGGAACTGGCTCCCCATCCTTGTAAAGGAGAGTTCCTCCCTAACACAATTCAAGTGTAACTTGGACCATTGGATGGGGAATAGGAAATTCATCCCTGGTTTGGCACCTGTGTCTCTAATGGTTTATCTCCTAGGCCCCTGCTTGCAAATGTTATATCTCCCAAGCCTCTGCTTACACTTATCAAGGGTACCAGAACTTGTCAGAATTTTGGGATGCAAGTCTAGGCTTAAAAAAGACCCTTGTGACCGTTAGCCTCGTAAACACCTATGAGCCTATGAACCTATAAAATAAAAGACCTCCATGTCTTAATAAGCTGCCATTCACCCAACATTATTACCATCTCTGAAACCTGGCAAAAACCAAGGATCTAAGAAGAAGGGATTACTTGTCCAGATTACATCTATAGACTTCAAAAAAGAGGTCATTAAAGGTACATTACAGTCTGAATGTATGCATGATGACTTGATAAGTAAAAAGTCATGGACATTCACAAGCCATGTAGCTGAAACACTAGTATGTCCTTAAGGAGTCATCTGTATATATCCTATGTGCCTCCACTACAGGAGATTAAAGGTATTACTCTAGCTTCGCTGGGTCTTTCTTGCAGTTATTACTGAATGGTTTGTCTGTGTAACCTTTTTATCTTTTTGCTTAGACAAAGTAGAAAGCACTGATTTAATATGTGGTTCCTGTTTTTTCTCCAGTGAGTTGTTGGAGAGGTCAATAGTAGAACAAGGGAACCATTTGCATTAAGGCAATAAAAGTGGCAGAGCCTTAGCTGACTCATATGGTGTCACTTAACACTAAGCTGAGGATCCAAAAAACAAAGGTTTCTTTTCCAATGTGGCGCTCATCCCTGGACTACTATTACAGTACGTAATGTGGTCATATGTTGACATGAGGAGTAAAAGGTCAGTCCTCCACAGATGTAGGACTTCTCCCTGGAGTCGCATGGTCACATTGATGTGAGGAACAAGAAAAAAATTGAGGACAAAAAGGTTCTTCTTGGTGCTCAAGATCTTGTCCCCTAACTCACTGCACCTGGGATCTGGTTGTGGTTAGTCTGGAGTTTTGAGTGAAGTAAGGTATGGCCCTATATAGTGCACCAACTTTGATGTGAATGTTTTTAATTGTGAGTGATATATGTTTACCAAATGTTAGGTTGTTGTCTGTTGTGGCACTAAGTAGTTTTGTTTGGTTAACTGGTTCTATTATATTATATATATTACTATATGAGCTGTATGGACTCAGCAATACCTGACAGGACCAAATCATCTTTTTCAAGGAAGAGTAAACCTGTCTGTTGGACAGCAGCAATAAAAAAACTGTACAATAAAAGGAAAATAAATTGCTGTCCAGGACTAAGGAGGAGCAGGTATCCAAGTTGGAAACAATCTCCTTTGTCTGAACAAGCAAATAAGGTCACCGGTGAAATCTTCTAAGACTAACTTCGAGTCCAAATTGGCCACATCCACTAAGGACGATCTCACTAGGCCTTCTTCACATACATCCACAATCTCAAAAGTAACACCCAAATCTGCTCTGAACTGGTGGTCAAGAATACCATATACACAAAAGCCATAGATATAGTGAACCTGCTGGCAGACAAGTTCAGTGAAAACTTCACCACCTGTCCCCCCAATCAGTAAACCAGGACATCTCCAGCATCTGCCAAGCTCTCCACATTACCAGGGAGCAGGTCTTTAATCTCTCTCAAATGAAAAAAATACAGTCTCTATGGGACCTGACAACATCCCTGCCTGTGTTCTACATGAAGTGAGACATGAGCTCTCAGCTCCATTAGGCACCCTATTCAACCAAAGCCTGAGCATCGGCTTCATCCCAGCTGAATGGAGGACAGCCACTGTCATCTCTCTATACAAAGGTACAGCATCCACTGACCCAGGCAATTATAGGCCAAACAGCCTAACTAGCCTGATTTGGCAAGGTCATGGAACGCATTATCATGGACCTTATAAACAAGGACATTAGCAACCTCCAAACACTTTACCCCACACAGTTTGGTTTTGTTGAAGGGAGATCATGCCTGTTAAACTTGGTCAATTTCTTTGAAACAGTCACCAAAGCCATGGACGAGGGGAAGAAGGTGCATGCCACCTACCTTGACCTAACAAAAGCCTTTTGATTGTATTCTCTACTCAGGCATAATAGATAAACTCTCCCAGCTAGGTATCAACCCGTATGTTACCAGATGGGTAGCTAACTTTCTCACTGACAGAACCTACACAATCAAAATAGAGGAAGCCACCTCTAGTAGTACACTCATAAGGAGCAGTGCACCCCAAGGATCAGTCTTGGGGCCTCTACTGTTTGGGATATACTTTTCTGAGGTGCAAGTCAAAACCAGTGGTCTGAGGCTGACCAAGTTTGCAGATGACTGAAAGCTGGGATCTGTCTTAAATTCCCTTAATGATGTAAACATCCTGCAAGAGGGCCTTACCCAAACTAATGACTTGTGCCAGAAGTATGGCCTCAAACTGAATGCCAATATATGCATCATTATCCCCTTTGGTAAAAATGGTGTCCCCACTAATCATCACATTAATAACAATGTACTAAGCATGCAATCAGTCGTGAGGGACTTGGGCACCCAGGTTGATAGCAACCTGACTTTTGACCACCACATTGTCTCCATTGTATGTAAGGCTTTCCACATACACTAACGAATAAACCAATAAACTCCACAAAACCACGAACCAGCCAGCAGGAACACTATCAGAGACAGCTTTATGGTATAAAATGGTTTTAATAAATCCAAGTAAAGTTAGCGCTTTCGGCCAAACCAATGTTCAGCCTTCATCAGACAAACAGCAGAATGCTTAATGAAAGAACTTTTTATATTGTTAACATGTACTTAGTACCAATCAGAGACAAGTGCATTCATTAGTTAAATATAGCTATGGTAACCTTAAAGAGGTGCATCACATAGCTTGTATGAAACACTAAATAGTGTTTCTTAAAACAATTACTTGATACAATAATAAATCTTGGAAATTACTTGAACTTGAATTTTAAAATAAAAAGTGTGCTAAGAAGCACATCGGATATTATTTAGTAATAAACGTAAACTGTACATAAAACATTTAAAATGCAAGTTAACATTAAGCCTTGCATTACACTTCACATTCATTTAACAACAATCGGACCCCTAGGATGTTAACTTCTCAATATGTCATATACAGCGAGCATTACCGGAAAAACAATAAACCTAAATATACATACCTATTAAAAATAGGGTTCATATTACCAATTCTATTCAAAAAGTAGATCACATGTGAATACATCTAATCTTAAAAAGTCATAGAAATGTATATTTATGTTACATAGGTGTTTTGACATGTAGTTCCTACAGACCCCCTACTGATCACCTTTAAGTAAATATATGAAGGTGATAGTAAATGAATGATGATAAACCCAAAATTGATGATGTAATCCATCATGTTACATCTTTAGTGAAAGGGTCTATTTAGGTAATAATTTAGTATTAACTATTAACAAACCAACTTGTAAGCTGTTTGATTTAATTACCTATTGTAGGATAACCACTTAAGAACACATTTTATAGAGAGATTATCATTAATTCCTGGTGTGAGATGGGCTCTAGTTCGAATCTGCCACATGAGTTCGTCAATTTCTAATCTTATTTGCCATGGGCCCCCTCTTATGTCTGGGGTTCTTTGTTGCAATACAACAAAACTGAACGCATGCCCACTATTGTGTAGAATGTGCTTAGCTAAGGCATTATTTTCATCATGTCTACTAACAGCGTACATGTGTTCATAAATCCTGGTTTTTATCCTACGCTCCGTTTTGCCAATGTAGAAGGCTTTACAGTGGTTACACAGAGCGGCATAAACCACTGATTTAGAATGTAATGCAAGGCTTAATGTTAACTTGCATTTTAAATGTTTTATGTACAGTTTACGTTTATTACTAAATAATATCCGATGTGCTTCTTAGCACACTTTTTATTTTAAAATTCAAGTTCAAGTAATTTCCAAGATTTATTATTGTATTAAGTAATTGTTTTAAGAAACACTATTTAGTGTTTCATACAAGCTATGTGATGCACCTCTTTAAGGTTACCATAGCTATATTTAACTAATGAATGCACTTGTCTCTGATTGGTACTAAGTACATGTTAACAATATAAAAAGTTCTTTCATTAAGCATTCTGCTGTTTGTCTGATGAAGGCTGAACATTGGTTTGGCCGAAAGCGCTAACTTTACTTGGATTTATTAAAACCATTTTATACCATAAAGCTGTCTCTGATAGTGTTCCTGCTGGCTGGTTCGAGGCTTTCCACATAGCCCACCTCATAATTAAGGGTATTTCATCCAGGAACAAGTTCATCATAACATCCCTGTACTCCTCCCTTGTCAGACCCATTATCGAGTACAACGCCCCCTTCGGCATGTACTTTGCCAAGCACATGCAGCAGCTGGGGAGACCACAGAGATTCCTGACCAGGAAAATTCAGGGTCTCAAACACCTATCCTATACAGATAGGTGAAAAGCCATGTCCCTCTACTCAGTCTCATACAGACTTGCTCAGAGGTAACCTGTATCTGGCATACAAGGTCATCTCAGACCCAGCCTTGATGGAGTTGCTGCATAGCTGCATTTCAAACTCCACTCGCACAACCTGCACACAAGGCCTCAACCTGGTCTGTGACAATAATAGAACTTGTTGGCGGGATAGATTTTTGTCCCAAAGACTCCCCATCTGTGGAATAGACTCCCTCTCCATGTCAAGCAGAGTACCTTACTAACCCTCTTTATGAGGAACCTAGATGACTGGATGGGAAACAGAAAATATACCCCTGGGATCCCTCCTGTATCCTTGCTGGACAGGGGAAACAGGTGGTGACTTTGTGGGAACATGGCCAAAATTCTTGGCTAGGCTTATAAGGGCCTCCTGGCTAATAGCCTAGTATCATCCTATGAACCTATTATTTTATTTATTTATTACATTTTGTTGACCGGGAATGTCCGACTGGGCCAGAGGCCTGTTTTTGGTGGAGGCCTAGGGAGAAAAGCTCCACAGAAAATACAATACAAGTAGATTTTAGATACACAAATTATCACAAATTAGAATGCAATTTTACAATATCAAAACAAACATCACCAAAATAGTATGCATTTTTACAATATCAAAAAAAATCATATATCAAGAAGAAACATTATAGTGCCATTAGTGGCATAGATGGAGAGAGGAGGTGGGTTTGCTTTGGCTTTCCTGTTGGAGAAGATCAGTAACTTTGTTTTGTTTGGGTATACGATGAGTTAAAGTTCATCTAGGTAATTTTCAATATCTATAAATGATTTTTGCAGTTTATCCTGGAGTTCTTGGGGTGTGGGAGCAGAGCAAATAAGAGTAGCATCATCGGCAATTGAATGATCGAAGCAGATTTTGTGGCAGTCTTTAGATTATTTGTGAATATAATAAAAAGGAGAGGCCCAACCCTGAGGAATCCCAACAAAGAGTTGGAGGAGGGTGGAGAATTTATTATCCCATTTAGTTGCCTGTTGTTGATTAGAAAGGTAGCTAAATAACCAGTTTAGAGTTATAGGGTTGAGGTTGAAGGAGGCTAGAGTTTTGAGCAGTAGTTGGTGGGATACCATATCAAAAGCTTTGGACATATATTAGAGACTAGTTGTCCATTGATTTTGACAAGGTTGATGTAGTTAGTGAAACTTATGAGGGTTGTGGTGGTACTGTGTTTTGAAACAGATAATAAACACAATCAACAGTCAGTAAAACCAAGGATCATACTCAAAGAACATGGCTCATAGGATGATGCTCCTGTCATACAATAATTACTGTAGGATCAGTGGCAAAGTGTACTTTGGGCCTTAGGCTGTTTTCAAACCATGGGCCTCCTGAAAATATTTTTAGAACAATGCTAAATGCATGTGTTCTCTGATGCACTTTCCAGATTTTTTTAACTTATATTTCTTGTTTAATACAGCGACATTTGTTAGTGTGTGTTTTAAATTTGTAGTTTTGAACATTTTTATCCAGTAACCAGTGAATAAAATGTCAGAACCAAAAAGTCATTCTAGAACATTTCGACCATAAATGGATATTCATATTGCTGTCATCATAATCAACGAATATCCGCACTGATCTATTATGGCTATTTTGTTGACTGTGTACACACCACATGTCTGACTGTGATAAAAATGGTCACAGTTAAGTATTCTAATTTAGTATACAGAAATGCACAGAAGTCCTGCAAAGACAGGTTAATGACGTCTTAACTATCAACTCAGCAGGGCCAGTGAATTTTATCCACACACATCCCCCAAACCCAACAATGATGGCTACATTGTTAGCTGCATTCTTCTCTGATGTATGTCTCAAAAATTAGTAACAATAATAATGATCAGTCACATATTACAACTTTTTTACACACACAATAGTCAAAGTATTCCAAATTCACACACACACACACACACGCACACTCACACACACATGCACACACACACACACACACACACACACACACACACACACACACACACACACACACACACACACACACACACACACACACACACACACACACACACATCTGGCAAAGTCAAATTAAAGACTGTTTAAATGTGATGAAATAAGAGCATAGTGCACTTTCATCCACAGATAGCCCCCTACTCCCACCAGTAGTTATAGCCACTTTGACTATGTACACACCTTATTTTTATGAAGAAAAAATAAATTCTTTTATTATTAGCATTGATAAACTACATGAAATTGTATAAAAATCACAACTTTCATGTCCAGCAAGTTGTAGTACAATTTAAATAGCATTTATAGGAGTTTAAAATATTAACCACCTGAAATTATATGCCAAGTCAATATAAACAATCCCTTCAGAAATAAAAGGCATGTGAATAATTTCACATTAAAGAGAACCATTACTAAAGTATAGGTTGCTGTTGACAAACAACGTTGCATTTCAGTGCTTCATCTACAAATGCAGTGCCTATAACCCTTGAAGAAGAAATTGCCTATGCTGCATTAAAAATTCAAAATCAAAATTAGAATCACATTTATTGGCCAAGTATGCACACATGCAAGGAATTTAACTCTGGTTTCAATGACTCTCCAGGTATGCATTACATAAACGATGTATATACAACTATTAAGAACAAGCCAAAAAATAGATATATGTATACATGCAAGGTGCAAAGTGCAACTCAATACTTGTTTATTTTAGTATTTCTTGTACTAACACTACTCAGAGGCTTGGGAAAAAGAATACCCCAGCCTGATAAGTTGAGTTAACTGTTCATGGCCTGTAGAAAAAAACTGTTCTTATATCTGCTTGTTTTGCTGCGTATTGATCTATAATGCCTGGACGATGGTAGTTCAAAAAGATGGTGGCCTGAATGTGAAGGGTCAGTGATGATTTTCCCTGCCCTTATCATGACTCTATAATAGTACAGGTCCAGTAAGGAGGGCAAACTAGCTCCAATGATATTTTTGGCAGACCTGACTATTCATATCCTATTTTTGTCATGATTAGACAGAGATCCAAATCAAACTGTCAAATAAAAATTCAGTGTGCTTATGATATTTCCAAAACATTTCCTGGACTACATCAACCATGCAATAAGGGATGGCTGGAACACAACAGCAGGTTCATAAGTATTAGACATGCAGTACAGGTGACCATTAAAAAGCCTTGCCCATATTCACAATGGCTCCAAACCACTGACTGCCTAAGTGACTTACTCAGTGCCACAAAGTAGGTAAATGAAGGTACAAAGATTCAAACTTTGCACGACTGTGACATGGAGCAGTTTATTAATAATTTGGAACTTTAGTCCTCTGCATTAAATGCCAGATTTCAGTTTTAATTAAATGCAGAAATCATTTGCAACCTGATTTGTAGAGAAGACTATATCACAGTAATATGCAGCGATGACTACATAATGGATGATGAAGATCAGATGTTTCTGATCATCACTCCAAATAATGCAGACTGTATGACCTGACATGTTAACCTTGTGGCAATTGCTGGAAGCTGTAAAGAAGGTACTGCAAAAATATATTACTAAAATGAAACATGTCTAGACTACTAAAATATAAATTGCTTACATCATATTACACAATCCAGGCCTATTAATAATTTAATTAATTCTTTAGTGCTACATGTGATGAAAGGAGGTAGCTGGAATTTTTTTAAATGACTGTGTCATTTGTGAATACCAAACTGATTTATACAAGATGCTTGTATTACAAATGTATTAGAACTGTATGTCATACAAGATGCTGGTGTTACAAATGTATTAGAACTGTATGTCATACAAGATGCTGATGCTACAAATGTATTAGACCTGTATCTCATGTGTATATCAAACTGATTTGTATAGACATTTGCGTTGAAAAGGTATTTGAAAAGTGCTTGTGTTTGAAATGTATGCACAGTGTGCATTACTGGAGAGAACAGAAATGTACATGCACTATTGTAACTGTTTAAATGTAAAAAACAAAAAACGAAACACAAACCACAAACTGCTGAAAAAGGCGATGAGGAACACAGGTGTCAGTTGTTTAATGTGTCATCAGGTTTGGATGTTGTACTGCATGGAGCCCTTGGCATGGGAAAGTATATATGTTGTTTATCCAACGTGCAACTTTTTATATTTATATTTATTGATGGTATATTTTTATTCTAATTTTTTACATCTTTACAAGATGAGATTTAAGTTGTTTAAGATTGTTCACTATTAGACGCAATTGCATACATTCTATTTCATGTAGTATGAAAAAGGTATTTAAAGTAAGATTGGTTCTTTAAGAAATTATTATGATTTCTTAATCAAGGTTTTAATTGGATAATTGTTTTTCTTTTTTATATAATGAATGTTAATTGATATCAATTGTGTTTGAGTCTGAGGAAGGTGAGGCACTGGTCCACACCGAAAGCGCTTACGAATAAATGCTTTTTATTATTTTCTTTGCTGGCTCTTATTGTGTTCCTCATCACCTTTTTCAACTGTTTAAATGTGTATGTTTTAACAGAGGAAACTGGAGGGTTATCCTCAGTCCAGCAAATTTAGAAAATATCTGAAATTAAATTGCTTTATAGGCTAGACCATAAAGATGCTATCTCAGGTTCAATGCAGCCAGAGACACAAAGTCTGTATTAGCAAGCTTTCTGTATTGTCTTTGGGGTGAACTAATTACTAGTCTTGAAGCATGGAGGTATGCAATTGTTTTATGACTTCCAGCACCTACTAAAGATCTGACCAAAAGCCCTTGTGTGTGTATTTTTACAGGTAGGTGCTTAGTCCTGCCAGCTTCCAGCAATGGGGGATTTGCATGGGAACTAGAAGTCAGATGACCATAAATGATGTCATTCTGTAAGCTATGCCAGAAGTAATATTTTAAAAATTATTTTGAGAAGTTTGGAGCCGGTTCCTAGCTACGTTCCACCGTTGCTTCTTGCTGTAGCTGTTTTACTTCCTGGTTGCTCATCTCGTATTTTCTCTTTAAGAAATTATTATGATTTCTTAATCAAGGTTTTAATTGGATAATTGTTTTTCTTTTTTATATAATGAATGTTAATTGATATCAATTGTGTTTGAGTCTGAGGAAGGTGAGGCACTGGTCCACACTGAAAGCGCTTACGAATAAATGCTTTTTATTATTTTCTTTGCTGGCTCTTATTGTGTTCCTCATCACCTTTTTCAACTGTTTAAATGTGTATGTTTTAACAGAGGAAACTGGAGGGTTATCCTCAGTCCAGCAAATTTAGAAAATATCTGAAATTAAATTGCTTTATAGGCTAGACCATAAAGATGCTATCTCAGGTTCAATGCAGCCAGAGACACAAAGTCTGTATTAGCAAGCTTTCTGTATTGTCTTTGGGGTGAACTAATTACTAGTCTTGAAGCATGGAGGTATGCAATTGTTTTATGACTTCCAGCACCTACTAAAGATCTGACCAAAAGCCCTTGTGTGTGTATTTTTACAGGTAGGTGCTTAGTCCTGCCAGCTTCCAGCAATGGGGGATTTGCATGGGAACTAGAAGTCAGATGACTATAAATGATGTCATTCTGTAAGCTATGCCAGAAGTAATATTTTAAAAATTATTTTGAGAAGTCTGTTAGTGAGAAAGAGTGAGACAGATCATTCTGTATTCTCTCTTGGGTCTGACAACAACAAAAAGAACCATTTACCACATTATCTGCTTTGCTCTATTAAGTAAGTTATTAGAATATAATAACTGTCTTAGATACAGTTAGGAATACAGTGAAGCTTATTCTTTTTTTTCTGTTTTTCTTTATTTGTCTGAGCCTGTCTTGGAATGTTAGTTTTAATATTTCCTGTGGTTTTAAACTCTGATATCACTGTGAATATATATTTAGTATTGTCTTGTTCTTTTATTTATTATTAAATGTATTTAAACCTTTCATTGTGGCTGATCTTTGTAGAGATATTTAAGTTTTGAGAGTACCTGCATATTTATTTGGTGACACTGTGTGGGCCACTCCTAATAGCCTTGCTTTTGGTCAAACTACCATTTGTATTAATATTTTTACTCAGTATATTGGACACCCTTTGCTAAGGGCCTTAAAGTAGCTGGCGAGGGTTTCTGGTGGCAGTGGTAACTACCTTATAGTCTGGGCAGAAGGGGGCATAGCTAATAAACCTGTGCCAGCATTTCCCAGGTGTGTGTGTGTGTGTGTGTGTGTGTGTGTGTGTGTGTGTGTGTGTGTGCACATGCGTGTGTGCTCGCAAAGCAAATCTCCAAGAGTGAGTGTGTCAGCTACTGGGCAGGGACACAAAACACTGGTTGGACAGAGAGAGTGTTAGAGGACTTGGCTTGGAACCCTGGCTAAAGACTCAACTCTATAGCTGTGCCAGTGGGGAGTCTTATTGGGGATCTGGAGAAAGAGGGAGAAACCAGGCCTGGACTGACTGTGGTCTCTGTGTGCTCTTAAGGGAAATTGCATTTGATGCAGAGAGTTGCATCTGAAAATACTGTGTGTACCCATTATCCTCCCAGTGAACATCCCCCAGGTGCCAGTGGTGAGGATTGAGGCTCCTTGATTACTGGTCCAGTGGTGGGTTGTCACACTATGAATAAAGGAAAACAATTAAAGACAATATAAATGCTGCAGCAGCTTTTGTTCAACAACCCACATACCATACAAATAGCAGAGATATTACTATACTACTGCATGTGACATACTGATTTTGGGGGTGGTTACATGGTTGCATGGCCCCTACATCTCATTGTTGACTTCCTTATGTCTTCTCTGTCATCAGAAATAGCTATCCCTCTGGCATCGCTCAGTACAGGTCTGAACTACTTGAATGGTTGATAATGCTGTACTGTTGCAGCACACACCCGAGAGTAAACAGTACTAGATCATGCACAACGGGATCCTATGCAGAGTAATGAGTCAGGCTCCTGCCAGCCATACCAATATCCTGTTACTTGGATATCTTTCCCTAGTTACCATAAGCACTGTTCAAATTTGCCAGTGTACATACTATTTTTCCTTTACTTTTACAATTATTACAGAGATTTGGGCATCATTTAAAACATGTATTCCAAATTTTACAGAAAAAAACACTGAAAAAGATTTTCTAAACAAAACAAATTGTTCTCACACAGAAGACAGTCTTAGAATTAAAAACAGTAAACTCTTTCTGTAAAACTCATTTATTGAAAATGTATCTGGCAACCATTAAACAAGAGACATGCTGGGATTCAGACTTAAAGCACATATACTGAAAAACTAATTAATGGGCTATGTGAAGAAATTCAAAGAACAAACCTGGGACAGCCCACTTGACACAAGTGTCTTGTTTCAGGAGCAGAGCAGCAGTACTGCCTGGTGAAGTTACTTGGTCAGGGTAAAGAAAACAGAGGAAAGCTGATGGAATCAAACCCTGTACTTCAGAAATCAGCTCTTTAACAGCGCATAGCCTTACTCATCTGCACTAAGTTCTAGACAGACTCTTGTTTGAGGGGGTGGGCATTCTGTATTCTGAATCTATGGAATACAGTGGGATGGCCAATAAATTTAAATAGCTGAAGGGAGTGATTTTACAAAATGATAATTTTGCGCTTAGTCACAACAGCCAATAGTTTGGAGAGGGAAGGATATATCTGGTAAATTTAACATAAGGGGCAGGCAACTAGAAAGGCAGCTGAGTTTAAAAACATAGCAGTGCCAGGGTGTGAGAGTGCAGGATAATTTAATTTGTGTGTGACAGAATATTTGCTACATTTTCTGGTTCAGAAAATTTGGCTTCATTTACAGCCAGTTCAGCACACTGTTGTGTTATCTTTAAGGTTTCAGTCATATAGCTGTCTTTGGCCTGGGAAGCTATCCATATTTCAAATTTGGCTTTGTTGGACTTAATTAGATGTCTTACCTGTCTACTCAGCTTGATGAGAGGATTTTTATCTTTTTGAATGTTTTATTTCCCAATTTTAGCTATAACTATTTCTTTTATTGTGCAACCTGTTTAATATTGGATTCCACCAACATGGTTTGATTTTTTTTTTATTTTGATTTGGGCTTACTTCTGGTAGGCACAGGAGCCTCTGTGCAACTATTGACATGAGTGTACAGAGCTGCTGGAAACAGTTCATCATGGGCTGTTATGTTATATGGATCTGAAGAGACTTGAACTTTTGACAGTATGTCACTCAATTAGAGGTTAGTTTATCTTGGAATAATAGTCCCTGACTATTACAGGGTTTGCTGGGGTTACTGAATTAATAATCATTTCAAAGGAAATGATACTGGTAGAGGGGACTGCAGCATTCTTCCATATTTGCGAGTACCAAGGCTAATATGTTAGTGCCTCTAGTAGGAGTATACATTATCTGGTCTAGTATGTGAGTCAACAAATTCCAAGACTCTCTGTGCCTGCAAATATGTGGTTGTGTAGGATTCACAGTCTATAAAGGGGTAGGATATGGTATGGACTTTGTCACTGGTAATCTGGACATAGAGAAACTCTAGTGCATCATCCTGTTTAACCAACCTCAAAGTGGACTTGTTTTTTATACAGATAAAGACACTTCCACCTTTAGTCTCTGTCTGCGGTGTAATCTATGTGGATTTAAACAATGCCTTGATAACTGCAAAGATGTCTGCATTCTCCAAGTTGAGAAGAGCTTGGAGCGAATCTTGTTTGGACTCCTGGCACTGAGCAGTAATACTTTTAGATTGCTTTGGGTGGAATTTGCTATGTTGGAAGGTTTGTTAATTTGTCATTGCCAAAAAAGGTTTTATGGGGGAGGACAATGTTTTAGTCAATATTAGAAAGTATAGAGAGGACAGGTACAGACCATCCTTGGAAAGCAAAGTCATCTGTTGACTATATCCCCTTAGAATAACTTCAGAAACTAAGCCAATTATTAAAGTTGATCATCTTCTGTTCCTATTGTGGTATCAAACCAGGTGAAGGTAGAATGCTGCTCAATGCAAGGTACATACCAGCCTGAGACAACATTCCAAGAGCTCCATATCTCTCTTCATAGAGACTAGGGAGGTATATCTCAGGTCATTTAAACCTATATGGACTATGACTGAATCATACTGGTACCTGCAGTGCAAAGGCTTGAATGTGTGAGTAACTTGGCAGATCCTGGCTCGTGGCAGGCAACTGACCATTGTTTTCTCCTTTTTCCAGCCTGGTGAGAGGGGCATCACTATCTCATACAATGGAGTCCCAATGACTATAGTCATGCGTAATGCGTGGCTTGCCTTACGGGCTTAGTAGATGGGGTTCTACTTGGTGTGGCTGTATGTGCAATGTTCGGCGTTGTTTTTGTAGAGCGCTTTTGGGTTTGCTGAGGATGATTTTTCCAAGTAGAGTGTCTAGGGGAATGTCTTTCAGGTGTGGGATACTTAAATTTAAGTTCCTTAACAAATGTTGGTCTGTCTGTAAGGTACATACTATGTGATTGTTATTATGAGTTTTGCCTCCAGTGACAATGTGTATATATTATCTCGCATAAGGTATTTTTTTTTTTAAAGACTAAATGGCTATCGGTGAACATCAGACAAGTACTACATTGCCTCAAGATGCCCATATCTACCAACCTGGCTGCAGAGAAATTGAGAAAGTGCATATCCATTATTTCAGGTCTTTTATTAATTGAGCTGCAAGAATGTGGTGCACTAGGGGTTAATGGGAGCTCAGCTAACCATGTATGATTTTTGGGACTAGAGACTAGACTAGGTTATGTTACTAAATTTAAGAAGGAGGACTCCTCAATATGCAAATTAGTTGGTCATTCCTCGTCAGTGCACAGAGTAGTTCCTCTCACTGAGTTGCTTGGTGCAGTTTCGAGGGTAGTTTTATAGGGAAGCATCTAGATTCTATGTATTTGCATTTATACAAGACAGTGCTAAACACTACTGTGCTATGAGCAATTGCACCAACATTTATAGAGGCACTAAAACAAGGAAATTTGACTAATAAACCCTCCTACTAATAAAATGACTACATTCAGAGCCTTTTCGTGTGTTTCCCAACTCAGATAGAGCAGGCTACCATCTACTTCAACTAAATTAATAATTCCAGTCTTCTTAATTTAAAAAAACACAGAAAGAAGCTTGAAGCAGTGTAAATTTTCACAAATTAAAATAACTGGGTAAACAGTTAGTATATCAGCAAAATGGGCACCGATAGGTGAATGTACTTTTTCAATATAAAATACAAGGAAAGACAATAAATAATTCAGGCTATCAACAGATGTTCTCTTTAAACAACTTATACAAATGTGATTTTTTAGTAAAAGTACTTAGCTTTGGCTGGATGGCATGAAATATAAGAAAAACAATTCTGAGGCACAGGTGAGGATGCCAAGCATTGTTGAGTGTTCCTGACCTAACAAATACACTGAGAACCTGCAAAAAAAAAACCAAACACAAGCTCTGATCTGGCTAGAATAACTCCAAAAAAGTTTAATGTGAAGCACTTTTCGTCTTCCACCTTTGGAAGACTTCATCAGACAAAAGAGCAAAACTTCATACACAGTTTTAAAAGGAAAAAGGCGCCAAAGCAAAGCACAGTAATTGAATTCAGCCACCATTCAATTAACTAATTAAATACTAAGTTAAATAATTAAAAGTGTTCTGCATCATAAACCTTTATCTTGTGTTAAAAAAGCTCATGTCAGCAAAATAAGATAATTTATTTAAAACGTCTATGTAAAACTTAATTTTGGAAAAAACAAAACAAAATGCAAAACTGTACTCTAACATAAAGTACAGAAATACTGAATGAAAAGCATAAATGTAGGAAAACATAGTTTTAAATATATGCTTGGAGTGTAAAAGAAGAAAGGAACATAATAATAATAAGTATAAAATGAGTACAAATATAAGAACAGACTACTTCTCACAACACCAAGAGGTGACAGTGTCTGAAGCAAAAATGTCAATAACTATGGACAGGGTGTCAAATACCTAAAAGTACAAATACATACAGTGAACTGTGTTCTAAGACCTTAGAGGATCTGTGTTCTAAAAATGTTGAAAAATTTAAAAACAAATTTTTAGTACTAGACTATAAAAATGTGCAAAGGAACTCAAGACAGAAAACAGGAATAAATTACAACAGTAGCTACTTTGTGCTAACATGAAATGAAATACTGTATGTGTCACCTCGATAGACTTCTCAACTTCAAAATACAAGTCAAAGATGTGACCTCGTTTAAACCAGGGGGGTGTAGGAATTCAGCCTAAGCTGCCAAACAAGTTCACGTTTCTCTAACAGTAACTGATGTGGGCCAAGTAACTGATGTGGGCCACCTTTTTCATCAACCACTATCTGATCTATCACTTTGAACAAAAAAGCATGGGTAGGATTCACGTTACAGTGTCTCGCTAGGGCATTGGTACTACTCTTCTTCCTTATATGGTATGTGTGTTCGTAAATCCTTTCTTTTAATTCTCTGAAGCATGGAAAATAATTAACCAACCAGACAGAACCCCCGCTCTGTGTAGCATACTGATACCATACACTAACCTAAATAGTCTCCGTTCTTCCAACAGCACCCAGATCCTAACCATTAAAGCCAATAATTCTGGTGGCGATGCCCTCTTCGCCAACTCCATTGGCAAGCCATGGAACGCCCTCCCAATCTACCTCAGAAATACTACCTCTCTCAAACAGTTCAAAAAGAACCTTAAAGAATATCTCAAGACACTATGGCTATGCCCATGTCCTGAACCTGATTAAACTAATATTTCATACCTTCACACCAAATCTATCCAGTCCTCATCTCCTAATTCTTGTTCCCTTATCACTTATCTGGAAATACATTTTTACCACATATATAAGATGGTGACTCTTGAACTTGATATACTCTATTAGTATATTATATTTCCCTGTCATGTTTTACCAGATGATTGATCTTTGTCTCATTATACTTCTATGTAAATGGACTTTTTTTACTAACCTTGTAAATGTACAACGTCTACTTATTTATACTTTTTGTAACTTGCATTGTTATAACCTGGATTTTTTTATATAACTTGTTTTGAGATTTTGTGTTTTAAGATTATGATTGGAGCTTTTCTCCTCGGGCCTCTACTGAAAAAGGATATGCATCCAGTTGGACCAGCCCGGTTAACAAATGTAAAATAATAAAATAATAATAAAATTAATTTCCTGTCAGTTTTGCCGATATAAAAAGCCGGACATGACTGACAGGAAGCCAGGTAAACCACTGATTTAGAACTGCAACTGTACCGGCCTCTGGCTTTAAACGTGTGTTGATTCACTGTGAAATTAGACCCTGTAGAAATGAATTTACAATAATTACATGTCTCACATTTGTATGTGCCCTCTGTTCTAGTGGGTTTCATAATCGTACTTTCTATGATACTTTTTAGATTTCTACCTTTTCTAAAAATAATAACTGGTCCGTCACCTAATTTCTCTACTAAATCCTTCTCAAAGGTCAATAAGTGCCAATTTCTTCTAAGGATGTTGCTAATGAACTTTGCTTCCAAAGTAAAAGGGGTAATAAAACTCTTCTTGTAACAAACCAAGTCTGTACCTGCTGAGCCCACGACTACTGGTGGTGAACTTGTACTGGGCACCACCACACTCAGTTCTTCTTCCACATCCAAAACTGAATCTCCTTCTTTTACGGTAAGGATGGGATTAAAAATACCTGACAGTCTCTTACTACAAACCTCTCTTACCACCTCATCAACTAATGACTCTGGGTAACCACGACTCATAAACATGTGCTTCAACAAGATACATTCATCGTCAAATGACATTTTATTTATTTATTTATTTTTTTATTTTTATTTTATTTTATTTTTGTTAACCGGGAAAGTCCGACTGGACACAGGTCCATTTTCAGCGGAGGCCCGGGGAGAAAAGCTCCATGATACAATACAATATTAGATGAAAACAGTACAAAGCAATTCTTAACATTTATAAGTAGTACAGAGGACCAATTACATGGCATGTGATAACTCTAGTAGAATATACAGTCAGTACTCTAGTAGAATATACAATTAGTACAAATAATACAAATATATATATATTTTTTTTCTCCCTTCGAAATATTAGTAAATATAAAGTTGTAATACATTTATGCTTTAGTATAACTGAGAAGTAAATAAATGCCCATAGTGGCATAAAATAGGGTAAAGATATAGGTAGGATGAGAGTAAGATAAGCTCTGTTAGGTATTGTGTTAGTCTAGAAACAGATTAGAGTGTTTTTCAGGTAAGGGATATGGTACAGAACAGTACAAGTGTTGGAATGTTTACATGTCTGAAGACATGTCTTCAGATGTCATTCGGGCTGCTCTTACCAACTGTCCCTTTAGGACAGATTTCTTCTGATGGAACGGATGACAACTGGAAAAGTGCAACAACATTTTGGAATACGTAGGCTTCCTGAAAATTTTAGCTAAATAGCCTTTACGTACAGTGTCCCTTACCAATTTCACATCTAAATAACTGATAGTGTCCTCTTTGTATGTGCGTGTGAATCTTAAGAAAGAAGTACTGTTGTTTAATGCCTCCACAAAGCTACATGCATCATCTGCACTCCCTTGAAACATGATGAAGATATCGTCCAAAAACCTATTGTAAAGCTTTACTTTCTTATGGATGTCTTTACTAAATATGTGTTCGTGTTCCCACTGTGCTAGAACTAAATTAGCATAACTTGCCCCACATGGGGAACCCATCACTACCCCTACCACTTGCTTGTAGATGTTGCCATTGTAACTGATGTAGTTGTTGTTCAAAATCACATCCAATAATTCTTGAATCAAACGTATTTCATCACTCTCTGATCCATAAGAAATACGTTTATTAGTGATATATTCTAACCCTATGTCATGTGGGATAGAGAAATAAAGGTCCACCACATCTATTGTTAAGAAAAAAATGTTGTCATGGAATATAAATTTTTCTAAATTTTTCAAGAAAGCCCAAGAGTCGTTGCATATCTGTTCCTCCCTCAGTACATATTTCTTTAATAAGTCATCCACAAACTTAGAGCATGCATATGTAATAGAAGACCTTGCATTCACCAAAGCCCTCATGGGAGGGTTTTCAATGTTTTTATGTAGTTTAGGTAAACCAAACTAAGTGGGTGTTCTTGGCTTCAAAATCACAAGGAAATTATAAACGTCAACACTGATCAACCCTTCTATCAACAAATCCCTAAGGAAGGAACAGATTCCTTTATAAGCAATGTTCATTTCATTAAGGCTGGACCTCACGCAGATCTTACTATCCAACAAGTCAAACATTCTGTTGTCATAGTCATCATTGACCATGATCACCAAACCTCCACCTTTATCCGGTTTCAAAAACCAGACTGGTAAGGATCTGACCAATCTCAAAGCTTCAGCTTCATCCTCAGTTATGTTCTTAATAACATTTTTTCTAGCACTCATACGTAGAGACCTCAAATCGGACTCACAGATGTGCTCGAACAAAGATAGAGTGGGACACATGGGTGGGTTGTACGTACTAGCCACTCTTAAAGGGTCATTGATGTAACCCATACCTCTAAAAATTACAGACAAGTTCAATTTTCGAATATATAATTTCAAATCAATCAAAACCCCTGATAAGTCAAAATGTTCCACAGGTACGAAAGTCAAACCCTTACTGAAAAGTTCACACAACTCCTGGCAAATGGTGTAACTTGAGAAATTGTACACCTTGAAGTCACCACTACCATTCATCAAAATGACAGGTGCGTTAGTTATCTGTTGTACTTGTGATTCTCCTTCGTGCCCCTCGTGTTGTATCTCCATGGATGGTTCTGGCCCCTGTTGGAAACAGAATCATTAATTTTGTTAATGTTGTAGTGGTTGCTGCCAACCACGTTAACAGGATGCTTGTCAGCAATGTTATCCCTCCAGCTGCCCTCAAACAGATCTAGATCGCTGACTGCTGGTCCTACCCTCACGGGTACCTCAGGATCATTCCCATTGACTGTGTTCACAACATTTATACGTTGTGCAAGGGCATGACCAAATATACCCTTACCTTGAGAGGGTGGTGGTTTTGGGTATGCAACCCCATTCTTATAGTCACTGATGTCCCTTCTCAGTTTCTTGAGTTCCACTTCTGTGTCTTGATTAATTGTTGGTCAATAGAAGAAAACACCCTTTTATAATCATAATGGTACCTTATGAACTCAGGGTGTGTTTTAATGTCATTATTTAAAACTGTGATTTTGTTAGTTAAAGCGTCAATAGAAATAGAATAATGTTTGCACATCATGTCCATTAATTCAGTACTGTGCTTGTCAAACAACATTAAAAGTTAATTGTAAAACACTGTCCCCGCCTCTAACCCTGAAGGGTATTGCCAGGATCACAAATCTTTCGGTACTACACCCTGTTTCTTACACTCTCTAAAATAATTTACTTCCAATTGTAACTTTTTTTAGTTTTAACATTTTCCGATCAATCTCTTTTAACTTAAGAGACAAAGACTCACCTCACCCAGCCAAGCATTCACTAATGACATCTTTGCAGTTAAATCCAAAAGCTGGTTGTGTTTTTAACCATTCTGCAACATTAGGGAGCCCTATAAGCCCCGAGGAGGAATCGGTTGTTGAGTTTAAATGGATAGGGCCTTTGCCACTTCCTCTGTTCACAGGCGAGCTGTGTTTGACAGCAAAATTCATTCCATCAGTTCCAATTTTGTTAACGGCACTGTTAGCTGAAGCCAAACACTCAGATGTTTGCTTTCCTGTAATAGAACCTGCTGTGACCTTCGGTCTTACTGCAGCACTAGGTTGCGATAAACTGTCCACTCTCGTGGAAAAATTCTCAAGCTTTTCATTCATTAACTGCAACAGTTGTGTGAGATTAGTTGTTTCACTCACACCAGAACCAGGTAGCAATGACGGCTGAGAAGTAAGCTCAACAGAGGAATCCAAACCATTGTCGGTAGCCATGAAATACAACGCTTGAAAATAACTGGAACAACAAACTCACCAAAATGAAAAAAACAACACAGGCTCCGATCTGGCTAGAATAACTCCAAAAAAGTTTAATGTGAAGCGCTTTTCGTCTTCCACCTTTGGAAGACTTCATCAGACAAAAGAGAAAAACTTCATACACAGTTTTAAAATGAAAAAGGCGTCAAAGCAAAGCACAGTAATTGAATTCAGCCATCATTCATGCGTATGATTATGCAGTACATCAGAGCTGTGGGTGGAAGCAACAGAGAAAGCAAGATCTCTGTTGCTTTTTACAAAATGTCTCGCTATGTTAAAGGAATTTAACATAGCGAGACAGGTTTAAAAAAAGCAACGGAGAATCTCCATTGCTTTTTTTAAAGCTGTCTCGCTATGTTAAACCCATTTAACATAGCGAGATAGGTTTAAAAAAAGCAATGGAGAAAGGAAGATGTCCGTTACTTTTTTTAAAGCTGTCTCGCTATGTTAAACTCCTTTAACATACTGAGACAGTGTGTAAAAAGCAACGGAGAGCTTGCATTCTCCATTGCTGTAAAAAAAGACTTATACTAATGGAAAAAGTCCGGGCGACCAGACCCTTTTCCATTAGTATAAGTCTGATTTAGAACGTGCATGCTGACCAATCAGCGTGCACGTTTTGGAATATTAATGGGGGGGTCATTGTATAATTTGCTTTCTTTTATATCTGACAGCCAAGTTTAGATGAAGCAGGTTTTGCAGCTCTTTTCTCAAACACCTTATGTATTTAGCTGTCAAAGTGAATACTTGGAGTTTATGAGCTGAAATAATTAGCTATATTCCAGACAAATCCCTAAAATCTAGCCTAAATCTTTGAAGTAACAGTCACCTGTATTAGGCCATGTTTGTGAAGGGATACTTTCTTGTATTACTTTGCTGCTTTGGTACTTTCCGCACAGTCTTAGACTACTAATAGAACTTAAATTATTTGTATTATTAAATTTGTAAAATAAAAAAGGCACACATCCTACAGTTCTTTCTGATCTTACCTGAACTGTCTTCTTCTTCATGAAAATAAAATATTTTCTTAATATTCTCAGTGGAACACGAAAAATTTCAAGTTGATAATATGCCCCTGACAGTTAATCCAGTGGTCAAGGATCTGGGTGCACACATAGTAGCCTCAGCTTTGACCAACACGTGGCCACAGTGGTAAGGAAAATCTTTTATGTTGCACAACTTATAGGTAAAGGCATGTCATCTAGGTCCAAAGAAGTCATTATCCCACTGTACTCTACCCTTATTAGACTAATCATAGACTAAAATGTTCCTTTTGGTATGTACTTGACTAGGTTCCTTACAGAAACAAAATAAGGATTAACAGATTCTGAAGAAGTCCTGATGTGTTTGGAAGAACGCGCTTAATCTGTTCTTTTTTTTATGCATTAAATCGAGCTTTTATAATTAATGCCAAGTGGCGGTTTTTTTTTTTTTTTGGTTACTGGTTCATTTATCCAAATCCTGAATGAAGTACTTAATAAATTTCAACCTTTACTATGCAAGTTCCACAAGTAATTTTAATCCTTTTAATCCCACCATAACAATAGTTACATGCACATTTCTTGCTGACATTTGAGATTGATTTGTATAATTTTTCTATCATGGACAAAGTAGTACATACTTTTCTACTGGGTGAGAAGGAATATCACTTTATTTAGTGATAGCCTTCACTCTTTTCATCCCCATATGTGAAAATGGCACAAGCTGCTCCTGAAAAGAATTTGTGACAAAGCTGAAGTCACCAGAAAGACTACAGGCCTCTAATATTAGATGTGACAATTGTGTTCATCCCTACATCTATGACTCTAAACTCATTGCATTAAGTTATTTTATGTTTGGACAAGACAGGCCTCAAAATGGTGCAAATGATGTAGCTGTAATTAATGACAACTCCTAATCTTATTCCCTTTACCTATACAGTTGCTTTCCTCCACTCCTTGGGGACTCTGTCCCTACTTCTCTGTAAGGTAATAAAGGTTAAAACCCTGAAGCTGCTTTTTTATCATCTTGATTCTCCCAAGAATGTAGCTGATAAAACTTTCCAATAGCAAATATTAAATAATTAAAAAAATTGAATGCAAGAATGCAGTGATCTTGCTGACTTTAACCCTCAGTGTAACAAATGCTGTGATGGATACACTCGGTCATGTGACCATCTGGACAACTTCCTTCATCTTATTAATGCTGCTACTAGGATTGACATGTGACAACTAAGGAAAGTATATTACTGAGTGGCTGTAACTGAACCTTCCATTATTAAATATATTGTGATGATGGCAGAAAAATTCAAGAGTCCGGCTAACAGTATTCAACATTTAGACACCTTTACCCTATACTCAGTCTATTACAAATTAGATAAGATTTGAACTTCGTGAGCTCACTTCTCTGATTTTGAATCCCCTGATTATTCTGCAGTTAGGAATTCACTGTTGGCTCAGTTTCTTACTTGAAAGAGCAGACTACATAAGATTATTGCCCCTCTCTGCTGTTGAGCAAATGTAATATAACTTTCGTACACTTTGGAAAATAGACACAATTATCCTATTCTACAACAGACATACACTAGTCCTCTGACTTTTACTCTTGTTTGGATAAATGGCTTGAGATACCTGTAACAGTTTGGTGTAAGCATGAGGGCAGGTTTCAAATTAATCTCAAGTGGTGGAACTACCACATCAACTAACTATAATAAAAAGAAAAGGCCCCTGACCATCACTAAATGGTGTCCACTTCATCATTATAAAAGGATATAAAGTCGGTAAATAAATCTCTCAAACCTAACATTTGAAAATATAAGGCCAACAAGAACAACTCAGGATTGTAATTAATTCAAACAATAACCACTGGGTCTTCTTTAAATATATATTAGGAAGTTTAGAAGTGATCAACAATTCTGTACTGAACTTATCTTCGGTAGTAACTCCTTCTCTGATCTCAAGGATATTCTTAATATTCTGGGGGACAAATTCTCTTTTATCTATTCTCCACTCTCAACACTCCCCAGATCAATCTGGAACAACTCCTTTTGGCACTTTCCAAAATTAAAAACACTATCTCCATGGGTCCTGATAATATCATTGGTTGTCTGCAGAGAAGTGTGAAGTCTCACCTAATAAAACCCTTTCCATCACATACCTCTGAACTGTACAGATTTTTGCAGAATGTCTAGATTTTTGGCTCATATTCTTGCTCTGTTCATCAAAAAAATTGTTATCTGGCAAATGACTCGGATGATCTGAGTACTGATATCACTAAATAATGACTTACATTTGAGTTTTATACTTCAAATCCTTCAGAAAATGTATGTTAAAACCAACCCCATTACTCTAGCAACTTTCTAAGTTTAAGAGAGTAAAATTTAAAATATGTCTCTATTTTTGGGCCTTTGTCCCCCCATTTTGTCGGGCTTAGTCCAGATTTATTGCACTAAAAGATTGAGAGGTATGCAGCTGTCAACTCTTTAGCCAGATTCTCTCCACTGTTTATGTACCCAAGGAGTAGAAAATGGCAATTTTGTGCACTTTAGTCCCTTCACTGACATGGGGAATTCTGGATATCTCAAGTATTGTTTGCAATGCTACTGAATGTATTATAGCTGAAGAAAAACAAAATGATGTAGGTGACCTTATATCCATGGATACATACCAGTTCAGCTTTGCAAAAAAACAGAATATGATTGCTCAGCCTTGAGTTCTTTCAAAGGGACACTGAGGCCATGGATAAGGTGCATTCAGTCTACACTGCTTATCTGGACCTTGCCAAGACATATGACACTATCCACAATGGAATTACTGAGAAACTCTCCCATAATCCACCCTTTAGAATGCACCATACTAAACACCTAAACCAGCTTGAGAGATTTCAGTCACCAGGATCTGGTGTTAGTATCCCTAGCAACTCTGATAGATGAAAATCTCTATCCATTGAATAAATGTCACACAGACTCCTGTTGGGATAGCCCTTTTTATTGGAAAGGAAAATAAATACATGTATTACTGATACTGTTAGCCATGGATGTCACTAATAATACTGTTATTGCTACATCTGTTGTTGCTAATGCCATTGAGCATTGCACACACAGTGCCTTTCTTACTGTGTCTTGATTACATTTATTAATTCTTCCTTCATATATGGGTGTGTATTAATCTTGTTATTTCCTGGCATAATCTGTAACATGCTTGGAAACTCTGAGGATCTGTCTCTATGGAGGCAGATGGCACATGTGGTGTGTGTGTCAAGGCAGGATGTAGTAAAATCTGAGATAAATGCCAGAGGTTTGACATTCTTTACTAAAGAAATAAACCCTGCTGTCAGAAAGTCATTCAAACACCTGACACAGTAGTGCACATGCTAAACACCCTTCTTCACATGTAGAAATGGCTAGGGAAATTTCACTGGGACACGAGTCATTTCTTTGCAAAATGTGGTCAGAAGGGAATGAAATGTTTGCATCAGTTAAGGCAGAAAGCATAATGTTGTTTAAAAGCATGCTATGTTTAAATTACGAATAAATGTCTTAAAAGAAAGTTGTGCTATAAAATGCTAAAGAGGCAGGGTTCTGATCTGAAATTTGTTAAAAAGTCAAAATTGCTAAGACTCTCCAAGTTATGTACAACATTTGAAGAGTATAGGAATTTTTGTTTTGAACGTTCAGATTGGGCAAAAGACATTGCAGCACCATCTGCAGGTGGTAAGAGGCTTAAACTCACATCTGCATATAGGGCTGGATGTCCTGGTGTGCCTGGGAGTGTGTGTGGATCTGGTCAGTTATATACTGCAGTCATGTACATCGTGGGATCCAGTACTGCTTATGACTACACAGGCTCTGAAGTCAGGACAGACCATATCCCAAGTATGACAACTTGTAGCTGAAACTGCTATAGTAATTCTAGTCAAGGTCAAAGAATTCTCCTTGAGAGCTAATATTATGAAAAGTCAAGAAATGCTTGACCAAACTGCACTGTTTGGAATTGGCAGACATTTGAAAAAACATGGGGCTAAAAGTACACTCTACATCTTATTTAGACACCAGCTGCAGAGTAATGCATGCCTTGGTGCACAACCAAACAGCAAATCCTATTACTGTAGAAGCTCACTTTGAGCTCGGTACAATAGGGGAGTCCTCCTATGATTTAGAGTTAGCTGTTCCTGTCATTTGTGAATTACCAGAAAGCATTATGCAGAACAGTGAAATGAGGGAAGAATTGAATGAAGAACTGAGGTCACTGCCAAATGGTTTAATCCTATTGCAGGAAATCTGTCGCACCTATAAAAAGGAAGCATTAATGCTCATGTGAAGTTAATGGTGATTACCCTTTGCTGTCTCATGTGGTCAGACAGACAGAATTGTTTAGAGAAGTGTGCATTGATGACCTTATAAATATGTCTGACACAACAGAAAACAAAGTAGAGTTTAGTAATAACTTGCCTTTCCCAAACTTCCAGTGTCAAGTGAAACAGGCTCTGCAGGCATGCAGTTCTGAGACAGCAAGAGAGAGAGAAGCAACATGTGTGAAATGTTTAATCAGTTTGCAGATATGTTTGAAAACAATGCTTATGATTGTGAGGTAAATGACCATCATGTTACCCAGCAACCCAATGATCCTAGTAAGGGCCACTATATGTACTTCAGTACAGGATCCACTGGCATCCTATGAGCATATCCGGTAGATTCTGGATATCCTAACATTGACATGGATTATAAGACAGGTAAACTCTGTTTACAACACTTCCATATGACCCGTTCTCATAAATTCATAGGAGGGTCCTAGGCTAGTGGCCTTAGAGTCCTTACAAGCCTACCTAGCCATGTTACTCCCAAGTGGCCCTATCTGTCCTTATTAAGTGAACATATTTTGCATAGCTAGTCTTTGGTCAACACCAACTCCCCCTGTCCATGAGGGACATGGATGCCACCCTTGAGGTGATTTTGCAGTCTCCCATCCATTTGTCAGGGTTACACTTGAATAAGGTCAGTGAGGAGCTCTGCTTCATGTGAATTGGAAGCTTGCTTCAGAGGAGCAGCAGTCTCTGACAGGACTGCCCTGTAGGCCAGGCACAAGTCTCCTCTCAACAGCCTACACAATATACAGTACAGTGACAGAGCTTTTAGTTTATCCATGTATGTCATGGTTTGGAGGCCCTGTATTTTCTTGGTGAGAAACCTCTGTGGTCGCTCCAGCTGCCGCAGGTATCTGTTGAGGTATATGAAAAAGGGAGCATTATACTCTATTATTGGTCTGATGAGGGTCAAGTAGAGTGGGGCTATAACATCCTTAGACCTGGATGTGATGCTTTTACTTATGAGATGAGCAACACAGAATACTTTCCTAACCACTGAGGAAACTTGGTGATTGAAGTTCATATTGCCATCCACCTGTGTTCCAAGGTCTTGCACTACTGGGTTTGAGCTTAGGGGGTATTGTCAATACTGTAGTTACTAGGGAATTTAACTTTTCCAAAGGGAATAATAATGCAGTTTTTTGCATTTAGTTTTAGACCATGGCTTTGGCAGCAGTCGTTTGGTAAGCCAAAGGCCATCTAATTGAGTCTGGACTCCTGAGAAGTAGATTCTGTACAATAAAGGACCCAGCACAGACCCATGTGGTATGCCACTGGTGACGGGTCTACTGGTAGAGGTGGTGTCACCATCTTTGACAGTATATATTCTGTCAATGAGCCAATTGGCTACCCATCTAGTGATGTAAGGGTTAATTCCAAACTAAGGGAGTTTTTCAATGATACCAGAGTGGGGGATTGTGTCAAAAGCTTTGGCTAGGTCAAGATAGGCTGCATGCACTGTTTTACCTTCATCTAGGGCTCTGATGACTTTCTGAAAGAAGTCCACCAGGTTTAATAAGCATGATCTCCCTTAACAAAGCCAAAATGGGCTGGGTCTAGAGTTTGACGGTCACCTATGTCCTTGTTGATAAGGTCCATGATGATTCTTTCCAAGGCATTACAGATGAGACTGCTTAGACTTATGGGTCTATAGTTCCCTGGGTCTGTTCATGGCCCCCCCTTTGTGTAAGGGAATTACTGTTGCTGTTCCCCACTCTACTGGAACAAAGCCAGTTCTCAAGCTATGTTTAAAGAGAGTGCTAAGTGGATCTGCTAGGTCCTGCTTTAGCTTGCTTAATTAACATCGTGGGATGTTATCTGGTCCCATTCAAGCCATGTTTTTGGCCTTGGAGAGTGCAGATATGACCCAACCTCTAGCAGTACTAGGCATAGGTATTTAGGGAATGTCTGGTAGGACTCTAGTGTGAAGTTTGAACTAAATCTGTTAGATAGCAGGTTGTTGATTTCCTACAGTTCAGTATGAGTGGTACCATCAATTACCCGTTCTGCACAAAGCTGGGCATTTCCTTTTAGGTTTTGGACATAATTAAAGAATGCATATTAATGCATCCTTAGCTAGGGACATTAGCTTTAGAGCATTTAATGGCATTTTTGATTTGTGTTCAAGCTAAGGAGAGAATTCTTCCTCTGCTGAGTCAGTTTCCTCTTATTCTTAGACATTAGTTTCTTCCTTTTGTTATATAATCTGTTTATAAGTTCACCAGAGTGGCTTGTTTCTTTGGGAGAACTTGGTTTTGATCCAGTCAGGTACAGCCAAGTCTATACAGATGCTTAAGTGTTTGTACAGGGCATTTGAGCACAGTTCTGCATATGAATCATTGTTGTCTGTGGGTGTAGGGGGGTATAAAACGTTTTATACCATTGCTTAATAGTTAGTTAGTTTTGGAAAACTTTTTCAGCTTTTTTCTCCTGTAGGGGAGTCATAGTAACTCCAAAAAAGGCAGTTTTGTGGTATGACCTTATTAGAGAAGGCATCATATAGCGGGGTGTACAGTAACTCCCAATGTTGGTGGACTTGGAGTAATTTGACAGAGTCATACTATCTGACCAATCTCAAGGTATACCTACATTTAATGAAGATGGATACCCTTCC
This sequence comes from Protopterus annectens, assembly GCF_019279795.1. Taxonomy (NCBI): domain Eukaryota; kingdom Metazoa; phylum Chordata; order Ceratodontiformes; family Protopteridae; genus Protopterus; species Protopterus annectens. The sequence continues at coordinate 844,216,511 of NC_056748.1, read as the reverse complement.
ACCTGTGGTTCTTTCATGCTCATTTTGAGATCTGAACATGTGGAAGGCATTGTAGCCTTGCACGCCCATGGTGTTCTTCATGGCCTTGAAACATGTCTCAGTGACTGCACAGATGTCAGCATCTTCCAAGGTGAGGACTGCTTCCAGGGAGTGCAGGCTCATGTTTAGACTTCTAGCATTAAGCAGCTGAACCCCGAGTTTGCATTGGGTGGGTTTTATGTTGGAAATTTTGTTGTTTTGACATAGCCTAAAAAAGGCACTATGAGGGAGGAAAGTGCCTTTGCCAGTATCCAAAAGCCTAGAGAAGACAGGTGCAGACTATCTCTGGCCTGTTGACCATGTCATCCCAAGCTAACAGATACTGGATTGATGGCAGAAGCTAACCCAATTGTTGAAGTCGATCATTTTTTTGATTATACTGTACCATCAACCTGAGAGAAGGCAGAATGCCACTTAGGGCTAGGGTCATACCTGCCTCAGATACACAGTTTGAGAGCTCAGTCATGTCTCTCTTCATATATTCCAGAGAGGTACGTCTGAAGTCATTCAGCCCAACATGAACTATGACCAAGTCATAATGGTACTTATTGTTGAGTGACTTTAGTTCATGCATGATCCGGCAGATCCTGGCACCTGACAAGCAGCTGACTGTGGCCTTCTCCTTGTCCAGCCTGGTGAGAGGAACTTCTGTATGTCTCACTATGGAGTCACCTATGACCAGAACATTTGGTTTAGAGGTATTTTGCCTTAGGGACTTATTTGTTGAGACATGTGTATGTGTTATTATGTATAGCGGTTTCTATTTGCATAACTGTGTGTGCACTTAGTTTACATTTGCGAGGTCTCTGAACTTTTGGTAGACTTTTAGTTCATACTTTTGTGTATGTGTTTTTATGTATTGTGTCTTTAGTTTTTATAAGAGGTGAAGAGTGTGCGTTGACAACTGATCGTTTGTTACGTGAGAGAAGTGATTCCAATTTCATAATGTATTTACATTTTTCACACAGGGTATTTGTTTGTTGTAGGAGTAAATGGTTGTTAGTATGCATGAGGCAATTACTACATCACCTCACTATTCCCAAGTCAATCAGGCTGCCCGAAGAAATTAAGGGGGAGCTGTCCATTATAGCAGCCTTTTACCATATGAGCTATTAAGGAAAGGAGTGGGCTAGTTTGACCAGTTTTTGTGCAGGGACTATAAAACTATTAGGAAAAGGAGTGGACTAGCTTGACCAGTTTTTGCACTAGGACTATCAAGGCTTGTTAAATTGAGGGTTGTGGATGATAGATGTGGCAACGCTGCTCAGTGTGCAACTAAGTTGCAATTAGGGCAACAGAGAAGCTTGTGAGGGTTCCACTGACTGTTGTCTAGGGAAAAATTGCATTTCAAGATGTTTGCATCTATACAGAGCATTGCTAACCCCCATTTCACTATGCACAATGTCGAGCAAATGCAAGGCCTAAATACAGGCATAATTAAACACTTTTACGCTAATCTACTAATAAGAAAGTACACCATGAACCTTCCTCCAGCAATCCCCAGTTCAGGCTCGATCAACACTCTTTTGTCACAGATGTGCAGGGGAGCCTTTCTTAATGTAAGATGGCTGGTTTAGTGCTCAAGTGTAAAAATAAACATGCTAGATTCAGCAGGTCTGAATCTAGACTATGCTATCTAGGCTGAAAATACAGTTGAAAAACAGTGCAGAAAATATGCAGTCACAACTGTAAAAAGGCAGAAAAAACTGAAGTGATCATAGGTTCATAGGTTGGTACTAGGCTATCGGCCCCAGGGCCTATACAAACCCAGCCATAACAATTACCTGGCTATTTCTTCCCACAATATTTACTTCTCTGGACTGCTGTCCAACAGGGCGACTGACGTGATCCCCGGGGGAAGTTTCCTATCTCCCATCCAGTCGTCAATGTTCCTTTTGAAGAGGGCCAAGGAGGTGCTCTGCTTAACATGTATGGGAAGTCTATTCTAGAGTATGGGGAGTCTCTGGGTCAGGAACCTATCCCTCCAGCATGTTTTGTTCATTGTGATGACAAGGTTTAGGTCCCTGGAGCATGTGGCTCTGATGGATTTGGATTTCTTTAAGTGTAGCATGTCCAACAGCTCTGGGTGTGACATGGCCTTGTATGTTCAGCAGAGATTGCCTCTGAGTAGACGATATGCAACAGACTATAGCTGGAGTTCATAGGTTCATAGGTTCATAGGTTCATACTAGGCTATCTGCCCAAGGGCATTTATAAGCCTAGCCCATAGTTATGTGGCTTTCGCCACCCCATTAGTTTGAAGAAACTATGCCTATTATTTTACTGTGCCTCTGTCAAGCAGTGACACTGAAGTAATCCCTGGGGTATATCTGCGATCTCCCATCCATTGGTCAAGATTCCTCTTGAACAAGGCCAGCGAGGTGCTCTGCCTCACATGTACCGGGATTTTGTTCCACAGCATAGGGAGTCTCTGGGTGATGAATCTGTCCCTCCAGCACGTTCTATTAATAACCATGTCTAGTTTTAAGTCTCCCACCCTTGTGGTTCAGAGGGATCTAGATTTTTTGAGGTGAAGCATATTCATCAAATCTGGGTTTGACATGGCCTTATATGTCAGGCACAGGTCACCTCTGAGCAAGCGGTATGCAACTGAATAGAGCTGGAGTTCTTTCAGTCTGGCAGCATAAGACATATTTTTGAGACCCTTTATCCTTTTGGTGAGGAACTTTTGGGGCCTTTCCAGCTGCTGCAGGTGTCGGGTCAGATACATTCCAAATGGGGCATTGTACTCAATCATAGGTCTAATGAGTGATGAGTACAGGGGGACTATGACCTCCCTAGATCTAGATGTGAATCCTTTCATGATCAGGTGAGCAATGTAGAAGGTTTTCCTAACTACGTTGGCAACATGAGTGTCAAACGAAAGGTTACTGTCAACCTGGGTCCCCAGATCCCTGATGACTTCTTCTGTGCTCAGTGGATTGCCACCTATGTGGTAGCTAGGGGTAACCTTGTTTTTCCCGAAGGGTATGACTATGCATTTCTTGGCGTTTAACTTTAGGCCATGGCTCTGGCACCAGTTATCCATTTCTGTTTCTGATTTTTTTAGATAGTCAGCATAGGGCATGTTCTTTAGGCCTGTGATTCTTTTAGTGAAGTATTTCTGCGGCCTTTTCAGTTGTTGCAGATGTCTTGTGAGGTACATACCAAATGGGGCGTTGTACTCTATGAAGGGTCTAATGAGGGATGAGTACAGTGGGACAATGACCTCCTTTATTCTGGATGAAAAGCCCTTAGTAATGAAGTGTGCCACATAGAAGGATTTCCTGACGGTTGTGGCGATGTGGTTATCGAAGGCGAGACCACTGTCCACCTGTGTTCCTAAGTCTCTTATCAAACTTTCGGTGTTTAGTGTACTGCCACCTATGTGGTAATTCATGGGTGCATGTTTTTTCCCAAATGGGATAACTATAGACTTCTTGGCATTGCGCTTAAGCCAATGGCTCTGGCACCAAGCATCTGTTTCTGTATGGCCCTTTTGTAGAATAGCCACATCATTTGGGGATTCAATAATGGCTCCCAGTTTGCAGTCATCTGTGAATTTTGTTAGCCAGAGTCCCTTAGTGTTGGTCTGTACTTTAGAGAAGTAGATGCCAAACAAGAGTGGTCCCTGGACTGAACCCTGAGGTACTCCACTTGCCATTTGTCTGGAGCTGGATTTGGAGTCAGCTACTTTTACAGTGTGGGTTCTTTCAATAAGCCAGTTGGCAACCCATTGAGTGACGTAGGGATTTATGCCCAGCTTACTAAATTTATCTAGGATTCCAGAGTGAGGGATGGTGTTGAAGGCCTTGATGAGGTCCAGATAGGCTGTGTGGACTGCCTTACCCTCGTCCACAGCTCTGGAGACTGATTCAAAGTAGTCAGTCAGGTTCAGGAGACACGACTGGCCCTTCACAAACCCAAACTGGGTGGGGTCCAGTGTTTGAAGGTTGCCAATGCCTTTGTTTATAAGTTCCATGATAATACGTTCCATGGCCTTGCAGATCAGGCTCATCAGACTGATGGGACAATAGTTCCCAGGATCCAAGGTGGATACCCCCTTATGGAGTGGGATAACTGTAGCTGTGCGCCACTCAGTGGTTACAAAACCTGAGGTGAGGCTATGATTAAACATGACACTTAGGTGAGGTGCCAGTTCATTTTGTAATTCATGTAGTACACAGCCCAGGATGTCGTCTGGTCCCATGGATGCTGTATTCTTAGCTTTGGAGAGTACATTTTTACCTGTGTGGCCGTGATTACCAGAATTTGGCAATCTTTTGATATTAAAGTGGGCCCTTTAGGAGGTGAGTGGGGGCTGAAGCTGGCACTAAATCGATCTGCCAGGATATTCGCAATGTCCTTGGGATCAGTATATTTAATACCTTTTTGTTGTAGCTCAGAGCAGATCTGAGCATTGCCATTTAGATTCTTGACATAGCTATAGAATGCCTTGCGGTTGTCTTTGGAATCTTTTGCAATTTTATTTTCATAACTAGCTTTGGAGGATTCTGTGAGGGATCTCAGTTTCTTACTGAGGCTGGTAAGGGAATTTTTTACATCCTGGGATTTTCCTCATTTTCTGCAACAGTTTCTTCATTCTGTTGTATAGTTTGTTTATGACAGGGGACCACTAGATTGGCTTCCATTGTTTGGAGGAGAGCGTCTTGGTTTTATTTGGGATGGCACGATTCATGCATGAGTGGATGTGCTTGCACGGTGCTTTAGTGTAGGACTCAGGAGTCGAACTTTCAGATCCCGTCTGCGTGGATGTCATGAAGGTTGTCACTTCTGACTTGAGTAGCATGAAGTTCGCCTTGGAGAAGTTTTTTACAGATGTTTCCTTACTGGAGGGTAGGATGTGGATGTCAAAGGTGATTAGCTTATGGTCAGACCTAACCAATGAGGGGGAGACCTCTGGTGTGGAGCATCGATTTCCCATGCTGGTAATGACCAGGTCCAGGATATTGGAGCCCCTGGTGGGGCTATGGATTAGTTGATCCAGGGAGTTGGAATTTATAAATTCCAAGACAGTTGGGCAAAGGTGTTGGCACATGAGTAGTTTTCCCAGTTAATGGCAGGGTAGCTGAAATCACCCAGTATTAGGATGTTTGGTTGTATCTTAATATTTTCCAGTATGTTTAGAAAGGTGTAGTGAGAATCTTGGGACATGGTGGGGGATCTGTAGCAAACTACAATTTGGATTGCAGTCTTACCTAGTGTTAGATGCACTTGGAGAATTTCGGATGTATTGGGTTGGGCAAATTGCCTGGAAGTGTGAATATCCTTGGTGAATATGGACACTCCTCCACCTTTAGTGTTTTGGTCCTGGTTTGGTGGTCGAAAAGTGTGGTAAGAGTTGTAACCTGGTATTGCAGGGGTGCTCTCTGGAGGATTAAACCAGGTCTCAGTTACTGCGCAGATATCAATATTCTCCATTTTAGGAGTGCCTCGAGAGAGTGCATTTTGAGGTTTAGACTTCTAGAATTGAGTAGCATTACCTTCAGCCCTGGAAACAGAGATGAATGGGATGACACCCATGTCAATCTGGGCCTTGTGAAAGGTCCTTATCATTAGAGCCAAATCAGTATCAAACACACTGGCCAGATCTGTGCACCTAAAACAGAAATCAGAAGAGGAGTAAAACATTAGGAATTTTGTGGTCACACTGGGTACACTTTTTAAATCCTGCAGCTTTATCCATTTCCAAGTCAAAGCAAATATCAACATTTAATTAAGACTTCCAATATTTGAGTGAGAATGGGAGTTTAGCAAGGCTTCTTTTTTTTTTTTTTTTTTGGTTTTTGTTATTATATATAAATATAAACCATAGATAAGAAAAGGGGAAGTCAATGAAAAAAAAACCTGTCTGAAACTAACTAAAGTTTTAAAAGTAATATAAGAATGTGAACTTAGCTGAGCACAGCAGAGTATGAGTAAAGCTGAAGGCCGCAACCAAGATTTGAGATCTACAATGGGAGGTGAGCGCACCATGGTAGAATGGAGGAACTCAAGCTCACATGTAGAAATGGCTGAATCAGATCACCCACAAGGCAGATATCCAATCAGCTGATGTTGATAGACGGCATAATGGCAGTGTAGTATATAAGCATACTATTGCTAAGGGAAGCATATGTCATCCTTTATCTCCACAAAGAGATCTCTTAAATGATATAATTTTACATCTAATAAATGTCCCACTGTTGCAAAATTGTTCTGGTGAGTCTAGGTTTTCCAATAACAGTTTTTGTGTTATAGGAATAAACTCACACTATCTCTTTATTAAACTACCCCCCATGTCTGGACACTGAAACCACTTACTCTGTCTGCACCTGTAACCACATTAATGATGTTACCTAATATACCATCCCTCTCTTCTCTTTTGCTTCAATATACTTCATTTGATCTCTGTCTCAATCTGTTATTTTGCTATTACCTTCAAAGCACGGAGTATTGTATTTATCACACAGATGGACTCTACCTCACTGACCACATACTTCTTTTTTATTTCTCTTATTCCCAATACTATATTATATTTCTGATGCTGTTAAAAACTCTCCAGATTGCATACATAATATGTAGGCATGCTACAACTGAGGAAGGTATATATCATTCTTTATCTCCCTCACAAATGTCCAGCAAGCAAGCCTCTTCTTAATATGTTCTCACTTACCATCTATGTTTAGCAGTGCTATATGTTAAAGTTTTCTCTGTTACAAAATCATTTTGTTAATGTTATGCTTTCTGTCATAACTCCTATATTATACGAATAACCACCATTATCACTTTGTCAAATTGCACTCAGCTTGTCTTTCTGAAATGCGCTCCGAATGCACTTTTGCTCCCTCTGGGACAGTAACTACATTAGTGTTGTTAACCAACATGCTGTCTTTTTTCTCTCTCTCTGTCTCTTCTCCTGTTCTTTGAAATACTTTACTATGCTTGGACTGTCTGAGGCTAGGAATATTATATTTATCACACAGACTGAATATTACATTTATCACACAGGCTAGGAATATAATATTTATCACCCAGACTTCTGTCTTGCTGGCCAAGCAGTTCCCTCTCATTTTATTCTCCCTATTGTCTTTGTTTCGTAGTTTTTTGTCAAAACTTTGACCTACAAGTATGTAAAATATGGAGACTATAATATTTAATGTTACTTTACATTTGGCTTTTTTTAATTTATTATCTTATTTATGCCAAAGTCGCAGCCTGACATTTGCTTATATGAATGTGAACTATTTTCACCACATATTGAAATGTAACTTGGTTACACCTTTTCCCAAAAACTCTGTTGAAGCTGATTCTGCTCAGACAGAACTTTCCATTTAACAAGATTAAATATTTAAATAACGCATAATGCCTTATAAGGTTCAAAACAAGATAAAGCAACTTTCCATTTTATCTTTTGAGTGCCACAAACATAAAACAGAAATATTTAGTTACCCCATCAAAAATATTGCAAAAACATTTTCCACATTTGTCATATTCCACATAACTTTCTACTTCATTTACTTTTCATATACACCAACCACTTGGTTTCTCCTAAACTTCAAAAATATCACCTCCTCTTAAACAGTTTAATTGTTCAAATAAAACAGTTCTCATTCCAACCATATAGCAGCCTTACTTTTGCAAAAAATACTGTAGCCTTTCTAATTTTTTTATATTTGTCCATATTTTCTTAAAAAATCTATCCATACTTGTATCCCAGATGTTCTCCCATTTGTCTTACACAGATGCCTTAAAAGTATTTGTAGGTGCATACTTTATAAAGAGAAACTGAATCTCTAGGACAGGTTACTTGTACTTGTTTTTATGCACAACTATAAAATATTCCATATTTACTGTCGTATTCCATTGTTCCCAACATGGTGTAAAATGGCAAATGACATTACATCAAGCAGAAAATGCTGCAACTCCAAAAAGCTAAAAAAAAAATCAACAAACATTCTGTGCAAAAGGTCAAGCTCTGCTGCACTCTCCATGCCCCATGATAATTAAATGCACCAACTCAAAGATCATACTACAGTGAGGAAAGAGCAAATTCCCTCATCCCACTGAATCACAATCTCATCACATTTTATATTCAGCATAATGCCATGTGGTTTTATAAATGTCTCCGTTCCCTCCCAGCGTCTGCATTGTGTCAAAACCATATTCATTTTATTTCATGTTATGTGCAGTCTTCATTTCTTTCACCATCATATACTCCTGCTTATTTTTATTTTATTTCCCTGACTTGTATTTTCCATTTTATTACATATATTGCTTTTCCACCTATACATCATCTTCTATTTTTTAATTGATATTATTACTATTATTATATTTTTCATGCACATTCACTGTCATCCCTAAATGCTTAGCATTTCATCCTCACCCAGATCTGGCCTTCCACACTTTTAATATCATAGTATAGTAAACAAATCATTGTTAAATTCCATGCTTTCTGTCATTCCTAAACCCCAACACAATATGGGAAACTGCCTCATTACTCCACGGCATTTACACTGTCATTCACCATTGAGGTGAATGGAGTTATGTGGTATAGCCATTGCTCCAAAGAATGGTACTGTAGTTGCAATATGGCTGTTGACCCAATTAAGTGTATTATCACTTCCAAACATAGGTGGAGCTAGTCTCAGGCAGCAGAGGTTTCCAAAGGTAGTGGGCTGTGACCAGTTACCTCTCAGTAGCATTGTGTAAATGTCACCTTTGTAAATGGGGGTCACTTTCATATATGGAGACAATTAAGAAAAATTTTAATCAGTTGAGGCAGTACTTATGTACTGCAGCCATGCCATCCCCAGATATTCTGACTAAATATTGCTTACATGACAAGGTTTTACCTGTCATGCATGCAACACTCTGTCCAACATACAGATAGTGGTGCAGGGTCCTGTGGATTTGTGGAACATCACTGCTGGATCAAATGTTTGACCTATTCCAGGAATAGTAATAGGATTCATTTAAACTGAATGTCTGTGTAGTTCATTACCTGTTCTTGGTGTGGTATTGGCATTACACAGTACAATCCAGATATAGTTTGCCAATAAGGTAGGTGTACTTGGTATGCAATATGGTCTGAGCTGTTTTTTTTTTTTTCATGTTGGGGTATCCCTTGCACACAACTCTTAGAAGAATATATATATATATATATATATATATATATATATATATATATATATATATTTTTTTTTTTTTTTTTCTAAGTTTTTATAATGCACTCATCATGAATAATGTGTGTCACACCATTTATAAGCTTCTGAAATACATTTTTTGTCAACATGTCATGATACTTCATAACATGCCAGCCTTTTCTACAGATTTCGATAATCATGTTTTCCTTTTTGTCTTAAACCACCCAAAACATTACTTATCATATTTCCATTATTCTGTACATCCATATAATGATTATATAGAATCCCCTGTATCATGCATTTATAGAGTTTATAATCAATAACAGGGATGAACTTGCTGGATCCAATACAACTCAGTACACAGGGAGCTTAGGGCATCACTGCGAGGTTTAACAACTCAGAACAATACAAAAACCCTGCACATCATCTCCTCTATCTTCTATTTTATTTTTTTTTTTATTTTTATTGTCTTATTGTAAATAGAATATAATCACATCATACTAATAAATATTTGATATTACAACCAAATACCTCCCACTGTCCTCTTTCTCTGGGATAGAGGAAAAAAATTGTAAAACACTTACTTCATTTTATATAAATTCACATTGACAAAAATAACTGAAATATTTAAACTAGTCTGATAAGGGGAAATCTACCAATGCTTTGAATTCCTTACTCCAGTGATCTAAAAGAAGTCTCTTCATAGCAAAATTTGCCAAAAACTCAGCTTCTACATTGGAATAGGCAGGTTCCCTCTCAATCCCGAAATCCATAAATAATAAGAAATTAATATAGGTTTTCCAGTTATAGAAGTAGTTATAGCACGTCTTCTGCCATCAAAGTGAAACATCATGCATCCAGGATACAAAATATCCACAACTGTGCCAACACAACTTTTAACATTTAATGAGTCAAGACACTGTGGGATTAAATATCCTGTTAATAATTTTTTTTGTTGAATCACACTGTTTCTAAAGGAAGTAATCAACAATTTATATGAATTCCATTATAAAATTAACTCTGAAGGTTCCAAAACCATTTCTAATTCAGAATTCCATGCATATAATAATGCCTTCAAATCAGAACAGTCTGAGTATTATATTTGTTATAAATTAGTAATTGTTTTCCAAAGCTTTATAAGAAAACAAACCGATTATTGCAAATAGAGAAGACAAATGTTGACACACCTGCCCTCAGTGATGTACTTTTCAAAAAGTTAAAATCTGCTGAAAAATAACTTTGCATCAAAACTTTAACTTTCCATTCAAGCATTTTAGGTATATATGAAGACGGGGGAAATAACCCAAGGAAATTTTAACTTGGAGATTAGATCTTTATTTTAAAGAATATTTTTTTCTTAAATTATTGATGTGGATCGTTTTATTTAGATGAATTAATAGACTCTCAACAGGTAGAAAATCTTAGCTGCCAAATAGAATTCAAAACTACAAAGAAGAAAAAAAGAGTTTAGCTCCAAATTCTAATTATAAAACTTAATCCACATTTAACAAAAATAATCAGTTCAGAATTTGATATTATAACATATAAATTCATTTGCCCTGACCATAAAATGCCAGTGAATTTTTAGGATATACTCACTTCAATGTTTTTTTTTTTTCAAAGAGATCTGCCCTGTTACACCAGAGTGTAGCTGGTGGCAATAACATATTATACCATGACCCCCCCATTAATATTCCAAAACGTGCACGCTGATTGGCCAGCGTGCACGTTGTAAATCGACTTATACTATTGGAAAAGGGTCCGGTCGCCCGGACTTTTTCCATTAGTATAAGTCTTTTTTTAAAACACTGTCTCGCTATGTTAAAAGAGTTTAACATAACGACACAGGTTTTAAAAAAGCAACGGAGATCTCCATTGCTTTTTTTAAAGCTGTCTTGCTATGTTAAACTCCTTTAACATAGCGACACAGTGTGTAAAAAGCAACGGAGATCTTGCTTTCTCCGTTGCTTTTTTTTTAAACCTGTCTCGCTATGTTAAATGGGTTTAACATAGCAAGACAGCTTTAAAATAAGCAATGGAGATCTCCGTTGCTTATTTTAAAGCTGTCTCACTATGTTAAACCCATTTAACATAGCGAAACAGTAAAAAAGCAATGGAGATCTTGCTTTCTCCGTTGCTTTTGGCCAAAGCTCTGATGTACTGTGTAGGCATGTGCAGTACATCAGAACTGCCGCGGATGCCAGACAGCTGCGGAAAGGCAGCAAAGAGGCATTATACAATGCCATTATTTAAGAAAAGTAATTGTTTCTTTTCTTAAATAATGTCATAGTATAATAGCAATAACCCACTTCTGGGTGTGGGTAATTTAACCACGGTTGTCTTTGTTTGGTCCCTCGGGCTTCGACCTCGGGACCAAACCACGCCAACCGTGGTTAAATCCCGCATTACCCACACCCAGGCGTGGGTTATTGCTATATTATGTGCATAATAAATCAATAATGGACAATTTTGAATTAAGATGTATATATATATATATATATATATATATATATATATATATATATATATATATATTTAGATATATCACAAACCATAAATATTTAAAGACATTCATGAAATTAAAGAACTTTTAAGTTTCCTCTAATTTGGTCTGTGCCAATAACTCTCTCAGAAGTAGAAAAAGTCCAATCTTGAAATTTTTAATTTTTTACAGAGATATCTGCATTTTTATTAAGAAACATTATTTATTTATTTGCATTTATTTATCAGGAAGGTACACTGGGTAATAGTGAGCCTATTTTCAGTGGAGGTCCAGGGCGAAAAGCTCCACACAAAATGAACAATACACAGTATAGTAACATGCAATACATAATTTAGACAATGTTCATTAAACATTAAATTTGACACTGATTTGTTTATCTAAAAACAGATAACCAATGAATATGCATAGGTAATTTAAATAAATTGATCAGAGAAGTGAAGATATCTATGTAAGCTAACAACTTTAATTAAAGTGAATTCATACCAAAAGGGATAATATTAAGATCAGAAAGAATTTCATTAATAATAGAATTAAAAGTCAAAAGAAACATGGTGGGAGAAAATGGGCAACCTGTCTGACTTGCAGCATCTTTAACATCAATATCGAAATCTGACCAATTAATGTTCAGGAATATTTTGCCTGAAAAAGTGAAGCTGATGTAAAATCGTAAATCGGGGAGTGGGGATGGGGGGACGTATATAGTCCAAGATACAGAATAGATAAACTGTATTACAGAACCAATGCTTTATAAACATCTAAAGAAAAAAAAGGCAATGTCATCCTTCAACAGTTTCTTATTTTTGCAATATAATATGATGGTCTATAAAAACTGAATGGGAGCTGACACTGATTTTCCTGACATGAAGCCATATTAAAATGTCCCAGCAGTGAGAATCTTAAGTATTATACCATGAAAAGTCTCCCCATCTAGAAATTTATGACTAACTGAGGTAAGGATATGGCTAGTGCTTACACCAATATCCAGTGGCCAGAAGAAAATGGAGCAACGGGGCATGCAGGAAACCTGAAATCAGTGAAAGCTGCCCCTGCCAAGCCAACCTTAAAAAACTAAAGTGACATGATGAAGGTATTCAGAAACAATTATGCCACAGTGTTACATGAAATCCCTCAGTGACTGGTTATATAAACTGAGAACGCTACATGCTAATGTATCCCATATGTAAATGATGAAATCAAACAAGTCAGAGTAATTGCATATACAATAATTTAGTGCAGAGAGCTGCAGTGATCACATCATATCAACTGAACATCAGGATTTTCTGGTGTGCAAGACCTTCAATCTCATTATGATGTTAGTAGTAGTATCAGCATTAGTGGATCGGCATGTTTTAGTAGGCTCTTCTGCAGCCAGTATCGTCAGTGCCATGCATCATCATGCCCTGTACTGAAAATGGGTCTTCCAGCAGATAAAATATGATCATCTTTACAACCAGGACATTGTCAACTGCTACTGTGTGAACAAAGACACCATATGGGCACTAGTACACACATGGAATCAAGGAAAATACATGGAATTTCCAGTCCAGGCAGACAGTTAGATTTGTTTATCATTAACTATCCTTGCAATAGGGACATTTCAGCTTTGTATATGAAACACACTAGTAGTTAACCAACATCAGTATCTGAAATCTTAAACAGTTTTTAATGTGATGCTACAGTATATGGACAAATGTAAATGGTTTCCATGGAAAGAAAAATACAACTACCACAATGTGGGTATTCATGGTTGTATCCCATTTTTTTGAAAGGCAACAGGGGCAACAACTGCAATCACATTGCTATCAAGTCCCCATTTATTCCATATGGTGCCTGGTATTTCAGCTGGAATGATTTCCATTCCACCAACTGCCACCTAGTTTGCAGTGCACATGATATGATTTACTATGTGTCTGTCTTTGCACTATATAGGCAGTTGCCATGATTCAAGACATCTTTTACACATACAAACTTGACCAGAAATTTATAGGGGGTAAATATTCACAAGACCATTTAGTTAATAGGTCCACATACTGCCAGCCACAAAGTCCTGGATACGCTGTTCCAAGTGGATATAGGCAGCAGGTCACTACACATGATCCCCACTGTCATGTGCTGCAAGTGATGTAGAATATGCCTTGGAGTCATGCCTGATGAACCCCATTTAAAGTCCTCCAGGTCATAGTAGATAGTTGCATATCCGCAAATCAAGCTCCACTCGAGTAACCCACACATGCGGCCTCATCCTGGTCTGTGACATCAATAGGACTTGCTGGTGGGACAGATTTGTGTCCCAGAGGCTCCCCCATCTATGGAACAGACTCCCTCTCCACATCAAGCAGAGTACCTCTTTGCCCCTTTTTAAGCACAATCTGGATAACTGGATGGGAAATAGAAAATACATCCCTGGGATTCCACCCATGTCCCTGGCTGGACAGGGGCATTGGGTGCTGATTTGTCTATGCATGGGCTAAACTCTTGGCTAGGCTTATAAGGGCCTCAGGGCCAATAACCTAGTAACTTCCTATGATCCTATGATAGAGACAGCATATAGAACATTGATGTTGAAGAGGCCAAACATGATAGAACATGTGTTCAGACTTGTGAAGGTTCCCTCCCACTACATGGCTACATCTGACAGTGTACTGCGGTACAACCCTGAGTCCAGTCTTTGCTTTTCTCTCAAACCAATAAGAAAAATATGTAGATGTAGATTGTGTGTGTGTGTGTGTGTGTGTGTGTGTGTGTGTGTGTGTGTCTGTCTGTCTGTCTGTCAGTGTGAATGTTCTGGGTAGACCTATTATGACTTTTCCCTATCCCCATTGCTTATATGTGCTTGTCTGCTAATATGCTGTCAATCTTTATACCCTGTGCCATAAAATAGCAACAATGGGCATGTTACCACTGCCTGCCTGATGATGGCACAATGTATCCTACAATGGGCATGTTACCACTGCCTGCCTGATAATAGCACAATGTATCCTATGCACAGGAGGCTTCATTTACCTTGTAGCAAGACTTGCAGTCTTTATGCATATGCTACAGTGTAGCTTCCTCATGCTTGTCTTGTCTATGTGTTTGTTTCCCTCTCTGGGTGGGCCCCACCTTCTCCTCCAGAGCAGGACAGTACCCTGCCCTTGTACATTACTTCCCGTCACTGTAAGCCCTGATTGTCCACATTGCAGGACATTTTTCTTTTGTGCCATTGTGTTCTGTCCCCTGTAGGAATGATCCACTAACAACACCCACAGTTATACACCCTGTCCTTGTGCCCTGTTCCCTGCTAGGGTGAACACCTCACATCCCAAATTAGCAGAATAGTAACTTTTTACACCCTTATTTAATGTTACTCCACGCACCCCATGTTTCTGTATCTGCTTATTTTTTCCTCATGCAACTGTAGGTGTGCATTACAGTCATAAGGTCCATTACTAGTTATCTTGTCTGCTGGCAGTATGTCTATATCCACTGTATTCCTTTTCTTAAGTTATTCTTCATAACATAGGCTTCCATCATATGAAGAATGCAGTTTTGCTAATGCTAGAATATACCTTGAAGCATGCTAATTATGATTTAGCATGACTGTTTGTGACTTGCTGCCATAACACACAGAATTAGTGATCCCAGGCAGTGCTACCATGCTCATCCCTGCCCATTTTCAGGCTAGCAGGTCACATACACAGTAAGCTAATGCACAGACACTGATACTCAAGAGTACCATCTGTTTGCACTCATGATAAATTCCACCACATACTTTTTTGGTGATGATGTCTGTCAAGAAATGCATAGGTACATAGGTAAGCACTAGGCTAGCTGCCGTTATGGACTATTTTAAGCCTATTCTCAAAGTAACCTATCCCATTTGGTTAGAGATTGGCCTTACCGATCCCATGGTTAACAATTATATATTATCCATAATGAGAATAACTGGGATCATACCAGAGATATGTTGAGGGGACAAGTCCATAGGATCAAGAATTTAGATGCTGCCTCTCTCCATTAGTAGTGCTGTGGCAGTCCTGGGGTAAATTTTCTGTTTTCTATCCATAGATCTAAGTTGCGTTTGAATATAGACAAGGATGAACTTTGTTTTATGTGGATGGAGAGTCTAATCCAGAGCAGTGGCATCTTCTGTGAGATATAACTTTCCCTCCAAACTGTTCTGTTGTTGTTGCTAAATAGGTTTAAAGCCATAGACCTAGTATTTCTACTGCCATTTGGCTTGCTGATATGCAATAAATCCATCACTATTGGGTCAAAGAATGCCTTGTACTCCAGACACAGGTCACCTCTTAGCAGTCTGTAGGAAACTGAATATTGTGCCAGGGCTTTGAGTCAGTCCATGTAGGACATGTTGTTTAGGCCTCATATCCTTTTAGTAAGGTATTTCTGCAGGTGGTCCAATTGTTGCATGTGTCTGGATACATACATACCAAAGAGGCATTAAATTTAATGACTGGCTCAATGAGGGCTGAGTAAAAGGGACAATGATATCCCTAGATCTGGACACAATCCCTTTGTTTATAAGCTGTGTGATATAGATGGACTTTCTTACAACAATGTACAAATGTTGGTAATAAGTTAGGTCATAGGTCACGGTCCACATAAGTTCCCATATCCTGAACAACTGGGTTAACTCTTAGGGATTTGTTGTCACAGTAGTTTTTTTGGAGTAGATTACTTCCCAAAGAATGCAATAATGCATTTTTGGCATTTAGTTGAAGTCTATGATTTTAGCATCAGTTATTTACATAGGACAAACCTCCCTGCAGGATGGTTAAGTCATTTGGGGATTCAATGACTCCTCCTATCTTGCAGTCATCTGCAGACTTAGTCTGCCAGAGCCCTTTGGTATTTGTTTTTGGCTTAGAAAAGCAGCTGCCAAATGGAAGAGGTCCCAGCATAGAACCATGTGAAACTCCACTGATGACTGGTCTCTCTGTGGAGACAAATTCTCCTATTTTGATTTCCTGGATCTTATCTGTGAGGCAGTTGGCAATCCAGCAGGTGACAGAGATTATTCCCAGTTTATTTAGCTTTTCTACTAAAACTCCTTCTACTGAAAAATAGTTTTCATAAAATGTGGCCATGGGCATTATGCCACTATTTTATCTCCTTGCTTTGACCTGCTGAGTGCACATGGCCTCTTCAAATGGTGGCTTTACTAGGAGTGCCTGCATACAGTCCTGTGTATAAGACTGACACCTGGACACCAGCATGACAGGGCATTAAGTGATGCCTCTGGTTACCACCCACTGTGTTGAGCAGTACTACAGATGCACCACCCCAAAATGTTCCTCTGGTGGGAGACAGAGGTGAGAGAAAGAGTAGTCTATATTAAGCACTGTGCATATGGCTTCACACTGTATTTTTAAATATTTTCTTTTGCTACCCTTTCCTTCTGTTGACAGAGACAGACTGTACTGATTACTGTTTTATATTTTACAGCAGCAAAAGATAGCCATTAAATAGGTAGTATTCTTAAGAAGAAGGGAATAGACATTCTAGGGGACACGGTAAATGTATTATGTAGATATCTATCACTTAATATTGTAGAATTGTTTTCTATGTTATGGTCATCTGTTTTGTAGGTTGTGGAATGGTGGTGGTCACCTGGTTCTGAATCAACTGATGTGATGGCTGCTGGGTCATTAGTAGATGCCAGGTCAAACTCTCAGCAAACAAAATAAGGTCTCTCTCTGTAATATAAATTGAATGATTCACATGTGGCCACCTCTCAGGTGGGTGCAGAAGCTCCTTCTCAGACTGTGGACTAGAGGGGTATCCCTGAGTCACCACATCCCGGGCTGTGTACTACATGAACTACAAAATGAACTGGCACCGCACGTAAGTGTCATGTTTAATCATAGCCTCACCTCAGGCTTCATGCCCACTGAGTGGCGCACAGCTACAGTTATCCCACTCCACAAGGGGAGATCCACCTTGGATCCCAGGAACTACTGTCTCATCAGTCTGATGAGCTTGACCTGCAAGGGCATGGAACGCATTATCATGGAACTTATAAACAAAGATATTGGCAACCTTCAAACACTGGACCCCACCCAGTCTGGGTTCATGAAGGGTCAATCTTGTCTCCTGAACTTGATTGAATTATTTGAATCAGTCTCCAGAGCTGTGGACAAGGGTAAGGCAGTCCACCCAGCCTATCTGGACCTCGCCAAGGCCTTTGACACCATCCCCCACGCTGGAATCATAGATAAACTTACTAAGCTGGGCATATATCCCTACATCACTCGATGGGTTGCCAACTGGCTTACTGATAGAACCCACACTGTAAAAGTAGCCGACTCCAAATCCAGCTCCAGACAAGTGACAAGTGGAGTACCTCAGGGTTCAGTCCTGGGACTGCTCTTGTTTGGCATCTACTTCTCTGAAGTACAGGCCAACACTAAGGGACAATGGTTAACAGAGTTCACAGATGACTGCAAACTGGGAGCCATTATTGAATCCCCAAATGATGTGGATATTCTACAAAAGGGCCTTACAGAAACAGATGCTTGGTGCCAGGGCCATAGGCTCAAGCTTAATGCTAAGAAATGTATAGTTATCCCCTGTGGGAAAAACTATTTACCCATGAATTACCACATAGGTGGCAGTACACTAAACACCAAAAGTCTGGTGAGGGACTTAAGAGACACAGGTGGACAGTGGTCTCACCTTCAGTAACCACATCACCACAACAGTCTGGAAATCCTTCTATGTGCACACCTCATTACTAAGGGCTTTTCATCCAGAAAAAAGGAGGTCATTGTCCCACTGTACTCATCTCTCATTAGAATCATTATAGAGTACAACGCCCCATTTGGTATGTACCTCACAAGACTTCTGCAACAGCTGGAAAGGCCGCAGAAATACCTCACTAAAAGAATCACAGGCCTAAAGCAGATGCCCTATGCTGACCGTCTAAAAAACTCCAGCTATACTCTGTGGCATATCGTCTACTCAGAGGCAATCTCTGCTGAACATACAAGGCCATGTCAAACCCTGAGCTGTTGGACATGCTCCGCTTAAAGAAATCCCAATCCCTCAGAGCCACACGCTCCAGGGATCTAAGCCTTGTCATCACAATGAACAAAACATGCTGGAGGGATAGGTACCTGACCCAGAGACTCCCCATACTCTGGAATAGACTGCCCATGTCAAGCAGAGTACCTCCTTGGCTCTCTTCAAAAGGAACTTTGATGATTGGATGGGAGATAGGAAATTCACCCCGGGAATCATGTCAGTTAGACAGAGGTCCAGGGAAGTAAATATTGTGGGAAGAAATATCGAGGGAATTGTTATGGCTAGGCTTGTATAGGCCCTAGGGCCGATAGCCTAGTACTAACCTATGAACCTATGACCCTTTATGGCAGGCATACCTCTCAACTGCACAGATTTTCGCCTCATATTTTTGGTCTGTTTTTCATAAAATTGTGATTTTCTGGCAAATTGGTGGCAAATCATTAAAGACTGAAGTTAGAAAATAATGAGAGACATTTAAGTTTCAAATTTCTTACCCTTCAGAAAATTCATGCTAATGTAAAACCTGTTAGTCTATGAACTTTCAAAGTTTGTAAGAGCAATATTTAAAAATTGTCCCTATTTTTGGGCCTTTGTCCCACTTTTATTTATGGCTTTGTCCAGACTTCTTGCTCTAAGAGGTTGAGAGGTATGGTGGCAGGTGTGGCAGCTGGTCACTTGTAGACACCTACACTGAAACTCTGAATCATTTTCTTGTGTGACTAACAGAGATGTATGGTCAGCTGTTCCCATCATTTAGGCCACCAGCGCATAACTAGCCTATAATGTCAGCCATGGAGGTGACTGATGTCTGGATGGATTTTCCTATTCGAAGTACTAAACAGGCCCTCTATCACACCCTACACCCCATCATAATGTTCCTCTTCTTTCTGCTGTACTCATAATATCCTGTTTTTACTTCAGTCATCTCCATCCTATTTCAGTTGATACTTGCCATGTCTCTGTAAGTACCTTCTGACTTCACTTTTTCCTCTCTGCACATGTTCTTTGCTACCATTTCCCATTACGTTCCTTATACAAATGAAAAACAGGATCTTTTTCCTTCTACCTACCCTTTTTTATGTTCTTCTGCTTTATCTGCCCCATTTATAGCTTTCTTACCTCACCTTTCCACCACTGAGTTATTACCTTGTTGCCATGGCCCTCTGTGGCTTACCCACTTTGCCTATGCTTCACCTATAAGGAATGTAGTTGTGTATGTGAATACACATTGCATTAGGCACACTATTTCAATGTGTCTCTCACATTAGTCAGTGACCACCCATACATCAATAAAATAGCATAACTTTGGCCATTATCACAGCTATGACAATTTACTATGCAGCCATTTCTGTGCAAGACCTGATACATAGTTAATCAGCATCAGGCTATGTTGCACTTAACTTTTGTGGTATTTAGTGGAATGATGCTGTATTATGGATCTTTCTGAAGGAATATATTAAGAAGCATGAATATCAAAGCTGAAGACATCGACCATGCAAGGTTGAAACACAAAAAAAAAAAGCAAAACAGCCAAAACCAATATTTTTGTATGCCCCCAACCTCCTGCTACTTATATATACCAACTTCAAGGCTGCAGTACAGTGGGGAAAGAAACAATACAGTCGTTGCTGTACCACGCAGTACCAGCTAATCAATACTATTTAAAAAATTGGTTAGCAGAATACCTTTGCTTTTTTCTGTTTTGACTTTGTATGGCTGATGTTTTCAGCTTTGATATTCAAAGTTGTTGATTTTCTGAATGAATTCCCTTTCTGAATACCCTTGATTTCAATACTCCACATTTGCATCATATAGCCAACTAATTAACATACATATATCATCATTAATCATTTATTTCCTTATTGCTATCCCTTGATAAGAAATTTTTATACAATTACACATAGACTGCTTTATTTGAAACAATTTGTATGTACAGCCTTGGAAACATTTTTATGATACTGTTTTACCTCACTGCTTCTGCATTTGCTTTTTAGCTTTATGCAGCTTTTGTATAAGAACTGCTCTTCTGACTTATCAGAATAATGAAGAAATGAATAACTTCAGTACTTAATTACAAGTATTCCATTTTATATTATACTACACCGCATTAGGCTATATTTCTGAAGAAGATTGAATCAATGTAGTATACTTTAAGGTTGTTTCTCCTCCTAACAATAAAAAAAACAATTTATTCAAATGAGATTTCTTACCTTTAAAAATTCAGTTGCAATTAGAGAGACAAAGGAAAGAAAGAAATTGCCCTTTCAATGTAAATAGAAACTATTACACAGAATAGCTTTAAAAAACGGTTTGAATATGACCATAACTAATACTATGCACATAGCCTTCGAAATGCAATAATACAACCCAGATACTATAAACAACAATTTATAGATTAACTTCCAGAAATACTTGTGCCTGCAATCAAAAAATGATGCAATATGCATGCAGATTCACAGTGATTGCTGTTGTGTCTACTGGTACAATCTTTAATTAAAATGACTTATGTGAGAGCATTACAGGTTAGCATTATTATGCAGTTATGAGACTTGCTACTTCCCTTTGAAAATACTTAACATTGTTTCACTTATGGTAAATACAATATACAGGTTGTGGGATACTAAGCAGATAAAATGTATGAATGCTGCAAACAATGTATGTTTTATACTACATCAAAGTGCTTCATCAGGGTAAAAAAAAAACGCATAGCTCAAACAACTTCCACTATAAAACTGAAAATAATGCACATTTTATATTGAATAATCAAGTATTGTAACAATTAACTGTGTAAAGGTACTGGGGTGTTGTTAAGAATCAAAACTAGGAAGAACCTATAATTCAATTCTGG
The DNA here is from genome assembly GCF_019279795.1 of Protopterus annectens. Lineage (NCBI taxonomy): Eukaryota > Metazoa > Chordata > Ceratodontiformes > Protopteridae > Protopterus > Protopterus annectens. Next base: position 844,194,952 of record NC_056748.1, on the reverse strand, counting down.
CTATTCACACACGAAATACACGTCTGACATTTTGTTTCCAAGCACAATAATTTGTAACATTAACATCTTTTCCATGAACAAAGTCATACAACTGTCAAATGGCATAATGAAGAAAGTGTGTCCATAATAACCTGTATGCTTAATGTGTTTTCTTTTTCTCTTTTTAAATGAATGTGGCAATTGCAGCTAGTGTGTGTGTGTGTGTGTGTGTGTGTGTGTGTGTGTGTGTGTGCGCATGCATGTGTTTACTTACATAACCAAGACAGGTGTTTTAATACATTCAGTATCAGGCAGGAAATGTATTTTAAGGGCTATTTTTATTCACAAACTTATATCTTAAAAAATATGAATTGGAAATGAAGGACAAAATGTATTTAAATTAAAACCAAAAATGATTAAAAAAAAAAAAAAAACTTCTTCTAGAAGCAACCAAAAAGGTTCTGTTTATCAAAGAATGAAAACTCTTATTAAATAATATGCTCCTTTTTAAACTACATACTTAGCATACTTTGGTCTGTGTAAGCACTTTAAGTGGGAAAGCAGACAGATATGTCAGTGAAAGAAGTGAAGAATGTTTATGTGACACAAAAAATTCTTAAGAACATTCAAAAACATCTATTCAGGTAATTGTTTCACTGTCTGAACAGTCAATGCAAGTACACATTGTTTTAGATTTTATTATTTAAGTTATACAGTAATGAGTTATCCTGATGAATCACTTGTATATAGTGACAAACTTGTTTTGGCTATATCATTATTAAATATTATTGTTTCAGTATGTAGTTTTGCTTGTCAATACTGTTGTGTTATCCCTTCAGTGTTTCATGAGTTTTGAAATGTTTGGGTGTTGAGTATACATATAATCATCTCTAAAACTCTTAATAGGGGAAATATCCATTACCTGACACACAGGAAGACTCAGTTACCAAAGGCAATGCTGAGTACATATCCCCATATGTGTGGTGTGTACAAATACATATGTGTGCACACACACACACACACACACACACACACACACACACAAACATATATATATATATATATAAATACATATATATATATATATATATATATATATATATATATATATATATATATATATATATATATATAAAATAGATGGGTATTGTTGATTTCCTCCACAGGTGGGAAATAAACAAAATAAATAAATAACCATAAACCATGGGAAAATGTGGCACTTGTTAGAGTAATAAAACCAGGCTGCAGCAGCCAAGTTGTACCATTGTTTTAGCAAACTAGTTCATTCTGTTGCTCTATTGGGTACAACAGTCTTTATCCCAACAAAATCAGGAAACATTCAGTCACAACAAATGAATGAAATCATCCTTCATTATATAACCAATTAACATATCATATGTAACTCTTCTACAAGAGCGAAAATACAATTTAATTGTATTCATCTGGCTTCAAAACTTTGGTGCAGAGTAAGTCTTGTTCATATTCCCTACAAACATTCTAATTAATAGTTTAAAGTTATTTACATATGTAACCTAGGAAGCTGCATAAACTAGCTGAAACATTATTAAGCTGGTAAAAATAGAAATCATACTGATGGTGTAGGTCTACTTTCTAGAATATTCAAGAGTAATCTAATTGTAATATACATCTAAGTACGGATCTTAATGTGACCGCTTAATAAACTCAGGCCCACTCCATTTTGGTAGCGACAACTATTTGCCCTCCTGCTGTCAATGGTCATTCTCTCTAATATTCTACTATTTTCCCAAAGTATCTAGTCCATATATTAAGACACTCTAGGTTTTTTTGAAACATCTTTTAGCCTTGTTCAGAAATCATTACTTTTTTCAGTTTTATATCTTAATATTTTACTGCCCCAATATTCAGAGATAAGCTGATGCCACTTAAATCAATACTGAGTAATGTAGGGGGGGGGAGTCAAACTGGATCCCTGTGATAGTCCAACTTTCAAACACCCATGTTTCCATTTAGCATTTTAATTTGACCCTCTGGCTTCTTCAAGTGAACCTGTCTTGGATGCATTGTGTAAAACTAGATTCAGTTCTTAAATGATATAGGATATGTGACTTTCATGAATTTGGAAGACAATTGCAAACTGGGTGTCATTATTTAATATTCCACTGGCTCACAGATGCTCTAGAATGGATTAGACCATATTAAAAAATGATGCAATGACAATGGCCTTAAATTAAAAGTGATAAAAATGGAACATAATTCATTTTGATAAACAAGACATGTTCCTTATAGGTAAAGCACCTTTTACACAGTCACATGGGATCTAGGAAGTCTAGCTGAAATTCCTGATTATTTGAACATCATGCCTCTACAGTAGTTCAAAAAGCCCTCTATCTGGCTCATCTAAATTCCAAAGGCGTCTCCACTAGATCTAAATATGTTTTAATTACGCTTTAATTATATCTTATTAAACCTATTATTGAATATAATGAGCATGTATCTGTTAGAATTTATCTATCAACTTGTGAGACCCCACATATTTATTACAAAAAAGATTGGTGGTCTGAAAATTTCTAGTTATCAGAACAAACTGGTAGCTTTCTCTGTACTCAGTCTTTTACAGGCTCCTCTATGTAGATCTGAGTCTTTCTTTTTGAGCCATAAACTATACAACTATCTTTGATGTTCTACTCTTTTGCAGAAAAATAGTACATCAAATACTGGGATAAAAAACTAAACCATCATGAACATGTAAATAAGACATACTAGCATGATAGATTCATATCCCAATGTATCCCTCATCTCTAGCAAAACTTCCACCACTTGTCAAACAGAGTAGCACCCTTGTCACCTTCAAAGTAAGTGATAATCGAATGGGAAACACTCAAATTCCCTGCCAGTCTATCTTGTCTTCCCATTCATGTGGCTGTAGGGAATTTTTGAATAGTAGTTTTTGGCTATGCTTTGAATGGTCTGCAGACTGACTGCCTAGAACTTACCTATGAATCTATGAATAACTGTATCATGTGCTTTATTTAAACCTCATGACAATAACACTGATTTGCTGACTACAATGGAGAATCCTAGACGAATAGAGTGCAAGTTAAGGGTTTTGGGTAGATGCTCTGCTATTAAGTAAATGTTCACAGATATCGAGATACCCATGCTTATTAAAGTCATGTTCAGAAGATCAGTTTCAGTCTCTTCTATTACACTGGCTGCAACACTTAATCCATTTGCTGACCTGTAGGGGATACAGGTATTTCTACTCCCAGCATATCTGCCATTATCCTCAACCAAACAAGGTTAGTCACGACACCTTGAAGTCTACATGAGAATGTTATTCTCATCATTAAAGCTGACCTAGCCAGAAAGACTGGGCCATTAAATACCTATGAACAAGTAGCACATGTTGCACAATATGTATTAAAATCCTCATATTAAATCAACTGATGTGCCATTTCCGGAGCTAATTATGCAATTTATGGGACTGAAGTTATAGATCAAATTGACACAGCAGTCTTTCTCATCCTGGAAATGCTATCATTTTATGAGCATTGTTAAAAGTGTCCACGAAAATGGCACATCAGTGGCATCACCATCCATGCTGATCAGTGCCAGTATCATGGCCTGCATTAAAATGCCACCATTTTTTGTCTCTCCATAAAATTATCCCTGCATATGTGAACAGTTTATTTGTGATTAGCCCTAAATACATTGCTATTTCTCAAGGTGCTGTTGAGCATGGACATGTTTAACTACGTCAGAGTTTTGTAGTTACTTACAGATCTGTGTGTGGGCCAATGTCCAAACATGTCCTTCACATCATCAGTTAGAAAAGATTTTTCTCAAACCAAGATGATTATCCTCCTTAAAACTCCACTTGATTAACTGAATTAAAAAAGGGGCAACTGTTCCAAAACCAAGGTACTGATTCAGAAACAGGCATAATTCTAGTGATACTGTCAGTCACATTACATCACATCCATATGCATATCATCGAGCCTTGAAACAGGAGGAGAAAAAGGTATAATAACTAGAAGACAGTTAATGAGGGACATGAAGACAATGCAGATGATATAAAAAGTGCACCTAGATGGATGGATATGAAAAAATAATCTTTTGGTTTGTCTTAACTGTTGGTATCCACAGAGAGATGGCAATCTTGATAATGTAACATATGTAGGTTTCCTAAATGAGCATTGCACAAATGAAGGAAGATGACTGCACAGTGGTGACTGACGTCTTAACTTTACTTAATTTTACACCTAGCATGAACAGTGTTCTTTCCTTTCTGGCCTTTGCTGGTGCACTCTGCAGAATTTCTTGCACAGTGATGTAACTGTTGAGGGGCAGAGGCCTACTAACTGATAATAATGACAATGCATTATGGGTATCAAATATAAATCCAACTGACTGTGCATTTTTCTTGTTGTCTCACCATGCTAATGGTACCACAACATGTTTTATGTTAACATGGACAGAAAAGCCAGATATTATAGAACAGTATGCATTTCATCATCTAGATGACATTCACTGAACTCTGAGGATTTTTCCAAATGTGCTGTCTTCTTAAAGTTCAGTTGATGACAAGTTAAAAAAATAAGCTTTTTGGTATGACACACACACCTATTTATCTTCTCAGCTTACTTATACACAGAATGTTTAAAAATCATCCAGCCATACAACACAAAATACATACGCAATCAGTCCCTTATCTGCACTACCAACGTGCTTTTATGTTTGACCATTTGTTTTAATGAAGTTTTAAGGAATGGTTCTCCAGATTGTCCTTTTATTGCACTTAATGAGTTTATCTAATGTTTCTTTAAATTTTTTATGTAAAAAATAACGTTTAACATTGTTTCAATACATGTATTTCATCAGTATCACAATGTGCAAACTGTTTCACTGTGAAATTAATATGTGGAGTTACATGTGAGTATTTAGCACACTGTATTGGGAAGACCGAATGTATAAAACAACATGTAACTATTATTAAGTCATAAGCAAGAAAATGCATCATCTAAACATTATTAAGAATGGATGTTAGCTAAAACCTTAAGGTCCAAAGTCCTACAGTTTGTAATAAACTGTGTGTTACAATGTAGCAATGTGTTACATGGTAGCAACTAAGATGCAACTCCACCAAGGCTGCATGTTTTAATGATGATGATAACTAAAAAGTATTTTATAGGTAAGTTGTCTTGAAATGTTTAATTATGTGTTGTCTCTCCTTTAAATGAGAGCATATTAGTGCTAAAAAATTATTATACATAACTCGTGCAATTATGACTGTGACATTTACTTATGTGACTGGCAAAATATTGAATTTTTCATAACCCGATGAAAAAGAATGATTGTCATTTTGCAAATAGCTTAATTTTGTGCGCCACTTTTAGTTCTATAGGAATTTTAATCTTTTTTGATTTTATTTTTGGAAGTGGCAATCATTTTTACAATTTGATAAATTTTAAAACACAGCCACTGGGGATGCACAAGCCAGTGCATTTCTTTGTGCCGGTCACAAGCCTGGATAAATGGGGAGGGTTGCATCAGGAAGGGCATCCGGCATAAAATTTTGCCAAATCATACATGCAGACAACAGTACAGATATACATACTGGATCGGTCGAGGCCCGGGTTAACATCTAACCACCACCAGTACTGTTGGTCAACAGGGTGCTGGCAGAAAATGGGCTACTATTAGCCAAAGGAGGAGAAGCGGGGGAAGGCATGCCCGAAGACAGGTAAAAGCTAGGACTGTAGTAGTGAGGGACGGAACTTTGAATGTTGGCAGTATGACTGATATATGGAGAGAGCTAGCTGATATGATGGACAGAAGGTAGCATATTGTGTGTGCAAGAGACCAGATGGAAGGGGAGTAAGGCTAGGTGTAGCAGAGGTGGGTTCAAATTGTTTTATCATGGTGTGGATGGGAGGAGAAATGGGGTAGGGGTTATCCTGAAGGAACAGTATGCTAAGAGTGTTTTGGAGGTGAAAATAGTGTCAGACAGAGTGATGTTTATGAAGCTGGAAATTGATGGTGTAATGATGAATGTTGTTAGTGCATATGCTCCACAAGTTGGGTGTGTGATGGATGAGAAAGAAAAATTTTGGAGTGAGTTGGATGAAGTGGTGATGACTGTACCCAAGGGTGAGAGAGTGGTGATTGGAGCAGATTTCAATGGGCATGTTGGTGAAGGGACCAGAGAGGATGAGGAAGCGATGGGTAGGTATGGTGTTAAGCAAAGGAATGCAGAAGGTCAGATGGTAGTGGATTTTGTGAAAAGGATGGACATGACTGTGGTGAGTACGTATTTTAACAAGAGCGAGGAGCATAGAGCGACATACAAGAGAGGAGGAAGATGCACACAGGTGGATTATATCTTATGTAGTAGGGCCAATTTGAAGGAGATTGGAGACTGTAAAGTGGTGGCAGGGGAAAGTGTAGTTAAGCAGCATAGGAGTGTGGTTTGTAGAATGATATTGGTGATCAAGAAGAGGAGGAGGAGTGTGAGGGCAGCACCAAGGATCAAATGGTGGAAATTGAAAAAGGGTAATTGTGAGGTGGAGTTCAGGGAAGAGTTAAGACAGGCACTGGTTGGCAGTGAAGAGTTACTGAATAGCTGGGTAACTACAGCAGAGCTAGTAAGGTAGATGGCTAGAAAGGTGCTTGGTGTGACATCTGGACAAAGGAAGGACAACAAGGAGACATGGTGGTGGAATGAGGAAGTACAGGAGAGTATACAGAGAAAGAGGTTGGCAAAGAAGAAGTGGGATTGTCAGAGAGATGATGAAAGTAGACAAGAGTATAAGGAGATGAGGTGCATGGCAAAGAGAGAGGTGGCGAAGGCTAAGGATAAGGCATGTGAAGAGTTGTATGAAAGGCTGGACACTAAGGAGGGAAAAAAGGACCTGTACCAATTGGCTAGACAGAGGGACCGAGCTAGTAAATATGTGCAGTAGGTAAGGGTGATAAAGGATAATGAGAGAAACGTACTCACAAGTGAGGAGAGTGTGTTGAGGAGATGGAAAGAGTACTTTGTGGGGCTGATGAATGAAGAGAATGAGAGGGAGAGAAGGTTGGATGATGTGGGCATAGTGAATCATGAAGTGCAGTGGATTAGCAAGGAGGAAGTAAGGATAGCTATGAAGAAGATGAAGAATAGAAAGGCTGTTGGTCCAGATGACATACCTGTGGAAGCATGGAGGTGATTAGGTGAAATGGCAGTGGAGGTTTTAACCAGATTGTTTAATGAAATCTTGGAAAGTGAGAGGATGCCTGAGGAATGGAGAAAAAGTGTTTTGGTACCGATTTTTAAAAATAAGGGTGATGTGCAGAGCTGTAGTAACTACATAGGGATTAAACTGATCAGTCACAGCATGAAGTTATGGGAAAGAGTAGTGGAAGCTAGGTTAAGAAAGGAGGTGATGATTAGTGATCAGCAGAATGGTTTCCTGTCAGGAAAGGGCACTACAGATGCAATGTTTGCTCTAAGAGTGTTGATGGAGAAGTACAGAGAAGGTCAGAAGGAGATGCATTGTGTCTTTGTAGACTTAGAGAAAGCATATGACAGGATGCCTAGATAGGAGTTGTGGTATTGTATGAGAAAGTCGGAAGTGTCAGAGAAGTATGTAAGAGTGGTACAGGATATGTACGAGGGTAATGTGATAGCGGTGAGGTCTGCGGTGGGAATGACAGATGCGTTTAAGGTAGAGGTGGGATTACATCAAGGATCAGCTCTGAGCCCTTTCTTATTTGCAATGGTGATGGACAGGTTGACAGACAAGATCAGACAGGAGTCACCGTGGACTATGATGTTTGCAGATGACATTGTGATCTGTAGTGAGAGTAGGGAACAGGTAGAGGAGACCCTGGAGAGATGAAGATATGCTCTAGAGAGAAGAGGAATGAAGGTCAGCAGGACTAAGACACAGAATATATGTGTGTGAATGAGAGGGAGGATAGAGGAATGGTTAGGATGCAGGGAGTAGAGATGGTGAAGGTGGATGAGTTTAAATACTTGGGATCAGTAGTTCAGAGTAATGGTGAGGGTGGAAGAGAGGTGAAGAAGAGAGTACAGGCAGGATGGAGTGGGTGGAGAAGAGTTTCAGGTGGGATTTGTGACAGATGAGTACCAGTAAGAGTGAAAGGGAAGGTCTACAAGAGGGTAATGAGACCAGCTATGTTATATGGGTTGGAGACAGTGGCACTGACAAAAAGGCAGGAGTCAGAGCTGAACGTGGCAGAGTTAAAGGTGTTAAGATTTGCACTGGGTGTGATGAGAGTGGACAGTATGAGGAATAAGTATATTAGAGGGTCAGCCCAGGTTGGAAGGTTTGGAGACAAAGCCAGAGAGGCATGATTACATTGGTTTGGACATATGCTGAGGAGGGATGCAGAGTATATTGGGAAAAAGATGCTAAGAATGAAGCTGCCAGGTAACAGGAAAAGAGGAAGGCCTGAGATAAGGTTTATGGATGTGGTGAGAGAGGACATGCAGGTGGTTGGTGTGACAGAGTAAGATGCAGAGGACAGGAAGAAATGGAAACAGATGATCTGCTGTGGTGACCCCTAACGGGAGCAGCCGAAAGAAGAAAAAGAGTTAAGGTTGCATTAGGTTTTCTTGTCGAGCAGCCTGCACCCCCCAGATGTTTTAGTTAATGTAAATAGAATCATGACCATTTTGACAGAAATGCCATTTTCTGATTGTCTAGTTGAGATAATTATATTGCTTTGTGGTTTTCATTTTGTTGCAGTGTTTTAGTTCTACTATGAACAATTGTCATTTGATTTAGGTGAGAAGTGTTGTTTTGAGAGGTTGTATGAGTAAGCTTTTGAATGTACGGTGCACACCTTTTTCACTGTAGTGAATGTGATCAGTGTCCAGTTTATTTTTATTTTACTTTTTTGTAAAACCATTTGTATAGCTGGGATTATGGGATTATCTTAACAGATAACCAGGATACAAAAACACTGAGACCTGGAGATTGACACACACCAAGTATTGACTGAAAAAGCAGTTCCTTTGATTCTAACAAATTGTCTGGATCATCTCCCCTCAAAGAATTAAACACCCTATCTACTATAAAAATATAAATTTCTTAATATTTTTACAAATAACTGAATGCCGTTTATCTATTGGCAGCGTTTTAACAATTAGGGCCAACAGATTGTAAATTATGAACATTAAACACATTGATGAATTATGGTTTCAAAATGTTTTTTTCAGGTTTTATACACATTTTTTAGTTTTAATATGAACATTAAGGAATTAATTTTTAGTAACCTGGGCACATTATTTAGTATTTAGTATTCATTTGAATGTCTTTCAAGATTTGTAAATTGAATTTTTTGAAGTCTTTATTTTACTTATTTTTTTATGTAACTCCTATGCAGGTAGTTATGTGAGTTGCCAAATATTTGTTGTAATTATTGTCTTTCACATTTTTTAACTATCTTCATGAATTATTCATTAGATGGCCATACTGGACTCCTGTTTCCTGGTTATTAGTTACATCGTCACAGTGTTTTGACTTATTATCTTAAGAGATGTTGTTCTGGCATGTGTCTCTATGTTTTATTTTTGCAGGTATAAACTTTCTTTAGTTTTTTTTTAGCAAGTATTATAAATTTTAGAAGAAGTTTTGTTTGTTTGTGTCTTTCGGCTTTTCCCAGTTAGGGTTCGCCACAGCGGAACTCCGGTCCGCTAATGATTGGCAGTAGAGTTTTACGAAGAATTTTTGTATTTTTGAAAATGTGACAACTTTTTATGATGCCCATAGGATCATAGGAGGTTACTAGGCTATCGGCCTTGAGGCCCTAATAAGCCTAGCCAAGAGTTTAGCCCATGTTTAGACAAATCAGCACCCTATGCCCCTGTCCAGCAGGGACACGGGTGGAATCCGAGGGGTATATTTTCTGTTTCCCATCCAGTTATCCAGGTTGTGCTTAAAAAGGGATAAAGAGGAACTCTGCTTGATATGGAGAGGAAGTCTTTTCCATAGATCGGGAGTCTCTGGGACATAAATCTGTCCTGCCAACAAGTCTTGTTGATGTCACAGACCAGGTTGAGGCTGAGCATGCAGGTTACTTGAGTGGAGCTTGACTTATGGATGTGCAGCAGTCCCATCAAGGTGGGGTCCATGATCGCCTTGTATGCCAGACAGAGGTCACTTCTGAGGAGTGTGTATGAAACTGAGTAGAGGGATGTGGCTTTTAGCCTATCTATGTATGGTAGATGTTTGAGGCCCTGGATTCTCCTGAATCCAAGAATATAAATCCACACATCATATTAGATATGTGTTTTTATCACATTCTCCGTCAGATATTTATCCTTAGGATATGGAATATCCTAATAAATAATATAAATAATAATAATAATAAATAATAAATAATATAAAATAAAATAATTTTTATTACTGGTTAGAACATGTATTTTGTGACTTCTGCCTCCTGCACTCAGTACACTCACCACATAGCTTGCTGCTTAACCTACAGTTCAGGATATCTAATACAAGTTCACCACGTGCTGCTTATTTAACCAGACCTTAGGTGTTAGGGGGTTGGAATAATGTTTAATATGCTCATCTCACAGACACCAGATGCAGGATTTGATCTTCACCAAGGGAAATTGGCTAAGCTTAAAATTGTCCACAATGGTATTTAAACTTACCTATGGAGATACAAAGAGGAATGACAAAATCGATGCCTGAGCTGAAGTACACACTTATTTAATAAACCAGCACATTTCCAGCATTATTAATCATTTGTTACTTGTAAATAAATGTCTGCTAAAAACAAACTTTTACCAGTATCCACACATTTTAAGAACTAATTTAAATGTTTGCAATGTTCCTGTTGGGGTTACACATACTCTAACTGGTAAGAATGAGGAGAAATCATGCCACTGCATGTCCTGCTGTTGGTCTGCTAGGTAGATGTGGAACAAGTGGAGTAAAAATCATTCCTGTCTGAAAGAGGAGAGTTTATGTAGGAGAGTTTGGTTGCAGACTGGGTTAAAAGTTGCCTGTATTTCTTCTGTGATTATGTTAAGAGGTTGTACTATGGTTAGTCCTGAAACCATGCTGTACTGGAGATAAAGTTTTTTGTTGTAATATAGTTAAAATGCTATGAATTCACACTTCACTGTAGGATTTTGGGCAGATGAGACAGTATCTCTCTAGGTCGATAATTTTTTTAAGTCTGTAGAAGAGTCTCCTTTGTGTGTGGGTATGCTGAAGGACATAGTAATGGGACACAATTCTTTTTGACCAAGTGATTTCTCAAATCAGAAACAGGATATCCTGGAGTATCAGCAGCAAGCTGAATATAATCTGCCATCATCTGGTCGTGGGCCAAGGCAGTAGGGTCTGACTTTATGCAGGTATGTTTTGACAGCAAAAGTAGGAAATGGAGTGAGAGCGAATTTATTTGGCTGGTTGCTTATTTGGGGTGCTGTTTGTAGGTGGTCATGTGTTTATTTTTAAGTAAAGGGGTTACTGTTTAAATAAACTAAATTAAACTGAGAGGCAATGTTTGCAGATTGGTTGGGAGTTTTCTGGCAGATTGTTCATAGATTAGAAGTTTGTTTATAGAAGCACAGGATAGTTTGGGACTGGAATGTTTTGAAAGTAGGCATAATACGTTTTCTCATCCTGCCTTATGCATTGGTTAGTTAGATTTTTTAAGCACTCAGTTTGAGAAACTGATAAAGAATTCAACAGAGTTATTTTGGTGTAACACCAGAGAGAGGAATGCAATGTTTTTTATTGTTATGAGTAGGTTCCAGTGTCACTGTGGTGGGTGACTCATTACGAGTTGATGGTGATACAGTGTGAGATGCATTCCCACAGTGAAGGATAACAGCAGTAGGAATAGAGGGTGCCATTAGGATTGCACTATGAGGTAATAGCTTTAAGTGTGAGTGGTTTGTTTGGCTAACATGTCATAGTGGTGGTGAGAGTAATAACCATTTGTGATTGGTTGATTTGGCTCAGGGGATGGAACTCTGGATACCTCACATGTAAAGCAAGAGTGGGTGAGTGGGAACTGTGGGTGGAATAGGCTAGCATTATGAACCTGGGTGTAGCAGGTGCAAACAGAATAGTGCTTCAGTCCTGTAGAGTATTTCCAGAACAATCCATTTCAATAAAAAACTTAATTCTACTTATAATTCTGCTCTATTTAGTGTAGTTTACAGCTGGATAGTAGGCCACAATATTTTGTCATAAGGATTCTGCTTTGCAAATGGAGCTTAAGTATAGTGCTACTAATGGTGAGGGCCACTAAAGAGACAATACATATTTATAAGGATTACCTTGACAGTTATTTAATAAGTAATATACTAAAACTGGAAAGCATCAAAAGCTGAACTTTTATAAATGCATTTGAATTGTTCATTAATTACTCTGGTCCATTCAGAGTAAATCAAGTTACTGTGCTGCAACTCACATAGAAAACATTTCTCCAAATTATAGGCAAATTACAGGTAAGCTCTGATATAGAGGGTTTATTAATAACAAGGTTTTTTTTTTTATAAATTGCATGCATTAACATAGTGACACAATATTATAAAGGAGAAAAGTGAAAAATATACTGATTCATACTGAGAAAAGTAAGCTAATGCTACTCTCTCTCTGGTGTGCAAATCCATAAGTCAAAGTAGCCTTATTTCCATAGGTTTCATATGTTATCTCATCAGTTCCAGGTCCTGCCTCAAGGAATTATAAAATGATGGGCTAAAGTAATATAGTACTTTTTGTCATTTCCATGTCAGCAGGTTTGGTTATATTTTAATTCTCAGCCACCTAAAAAAGAATTTCACAGTCAGATGTTGCAAATGGGGCTAGAAAAAAATGCTTGATAACACAACTGAAGTTGCCCGAGCAGGAGTAGAACCTGATAAGTCTTGTACTAATTTTGCATTTCCTGAATTTAACGACAATATACACTAAATACTATATTAATTCAATGATAATGTGCTGTTTTCAAAGTCTAGTACTAACTTTGCATTGTCTGAATTTAACTGCAGTATACACTAAATACTATATTAATTAAATGATAATGTGCTGTTTTCAAAGTCTAGTACTAACTTTGCATTGTCTGGATTTAATTACATTACACTTTAAATGCAGTACTTAGTAAATCTAGTACTAACTTTGTATTGTCTGGATTTAATTACATTACACTTTAAATGCAGTACTTAGTAAATCTAGTACTAACTTTGCATTGTCTGGATTTAATTACATTACACTTTAAATGCAGTACTTAGTAAATCTAGTACTAACTTTGCATTGTCTGGATTTAATTACATTACACTTTAAATGCAGTACTTAGTAAATCTAGTACTAACTTTGCATTGTCTGGATTTAATTACATTACACTTTAAATGCAGTACTTAGTAAATCTAGTACTAACTTTGCATTGTCTGGATTTAATTACATTACACTTTAAATGCAGTACTTAGTAAATGATAATGTAGTATTTTCATTGTCTAGACTGACTCAAATGTAACTTGTTCTCAAGTCTGTTATTCAAAGATACCCATGATTATCTTGGTTACCTATTTAGGGATTTTTTTTTTTTCTGTTAATCTCTCATCTTGCATCTGTGCTGCATGATTCTCAAATCAGTGGCACAGTTTCCTGTTTTTATACTCATCCTAAACAAATGGAGTTGTGAGGGCTCACTGCAGTTTCCCCAAGTGAACGTCTCCCGCATGAGCATATAACTCTCCAGAGATGCTATTGCAGGTTTATCAGGGGAATAGAGGAAAAACATCTTTTTTCATACTGAGGCTAACACAGCACAAAAAAATACTTGGCTATGCTACATCAAGTAAAATTCTATTATATGTTTCTGTCACATTTGAGCACTTTATGGACTATAAATTTTGCTTTCAAGTTAACCTCCATGCATTTATATGTAAAGGTCTATATATAACCACTCTTCTTCAGATTTACAGGTTATTTCAACATCACAGAATACAGTTCCAAACTCAGAAATAAATTCACAGAGCTGACTTGAAACCACTGAACTTATTTTATTGAATTAAGCACTTTCAACCGGCGTTCGCCCCAAGACTTCATCAGAATAATTGAAATTAATTAAACATCTCATTAAATAAAAAAATACTCCTATCACATGTCAAAACTATACATCCCAATTGGTTAAAACCTAACACTAAAATTTAAAACCGGGCCTCCTATTCCAAACATATTACTAATTACTAGTTAGGACATACATAATCATCTAGCAACATTTATATAATACTGTAACAAGTAATTAACAATTCAATGAATTCCTAAATATAGATAAAAACACTGTAACCAAAATCATGGTGAAAGTAGTAAATGCAAATTTACATTAATGCAACCAGTACATGTTTATTCTATACAACTACAAGTGAAAATCAGACTTAAGTTTTAAATAACTTGAAATGGATAATGTGTCATTTAATCCATAATCGTTGGTAGCATTGCATCTCAATTGCCAGAGTAATTCATTGTATTCAAGAAGTAACTCAACAGGTCCACCCCCGGTCCCTTCGAGACATACTTGATCCAAAACAGAAAATTTAAAAGTATGCTGTAGATACTCTATAATATGCCTAGCCAGGGCTTTTTTTATATTGGCCCTCCTGATATCATAGATATGCTGATAAATACGCTTATGTAACATATTGATAGTTTTGACAATATAAAATTGTTCACACACTTGACAAATTGCAATATAAACAAGGCATTTAGTCTGGCAATTGTATTTCCTAGCCAAAAAAACTTTTCCATATCCCCTGATATACACCATATTGGTTTCTAATACTAGCGGACACTGTGCACACCTTCCACATTTACGCATATACCCTTCTTTCTTGCCAGGGTAGTTAACTTCCAATACATTTTCGAAACACCTCTCTCTCCTATATATTATACAGGGTTTGTCCCCTAGCCTAGTTTTACATTTATCATCTGTACCAAATACTATCCAATTGTTGTATATAACTTCCTTAATATTGTAGAATAATGTGTTAAAAGTAAGACCCATAGCATCAGTGCTAGGACTACTGATAGTAACCTGTTTTTCAGTCGCCAAAGTCACTGTGCCCCCCCATCAATCTATCAGGTAAAGAACCCAAAAGTGGAAAAAAATGACCACTACGTCTTTTCCTTATAACCCTGGAACCCATTTTTGAAGAGGTTATAAGAAAAAGACATAGTGGTCATTTGTTTCCACTTTTGGGTTCTTTATCTGATAGATTGATGGAGGGCACAGTGACTTTGGCGACTGAAAAACAGGTTTCTATCAGTAGTCCTTACACTGATGCTATGGTTCTTATTTTTAAAACATTATTCTGCAATATTAAGGAAGTTATATACAACTATTGGATAGTATTTGGTACAGATGATAAATGTAAAACTAGGCTAGGGGACAAACTCTGTATAGTATATAGGAGAGATAGGTGTTTCAAAAATTTATTCGAAGGTAACTAGAAACCAATATGGTGATTATAAGGGGATATGGAAAAGAAATACAATTGCCAGACTAAATGCCTTGTTTATATTGCAATTTGTCAAGTGTGTGAACAATTTTATATTGGAAAAACTATCAATATGTTACATAAGCATATTTATCAGCATACATATGATATCATGAGGGCCAATATAAAAAATGCCCTGGCTAGGTATATTATAGAGTATCCACAGCATACTTTGAAATTTTCTGTTTTGGAACAAGTATGTCTTGAAGGGACCAGGGGTGGACCTGTTGAGTTACTTCTTGAATACAAGAAATTACTCTGGCAATTGAGATGCAATGTTACCAACAATTATGGATTAAATGACACATTATCCATTTCAAGTTATTTAAAACCTAAGTCCAATTATCACTTGTAGTTGCATAGAATAAACATGTACTGGTTGCATTAATGTAAATTTGCATTTACTACTTTCACCATGATTCTGGTTAAAATGTTTTTATCTATATTTAGGAATTCATTGAATTGTTAATTACTTGTTACAATATTATATAAATGGTATTAGATTATTATGTATGTCCTAACTAGTAATTAGTAATATGCTTGGAATAGGAGGCCCGGTTTTAAATTTTAGTGTTAGGGTTTAACCAATTGGGATGTGTAGTTCTGACATGTAATAGGAGTATTTTTGTATTTAATGAGATGTTTAATTAATTTCAATTATTCTGATGAAGTCTTAATTCAATAAAATAAGTTCAGTAGTTTCAAGTCAGCTCTGTGGATTTATTTCTGAGGTTATTTCAACATCTTAACTGATTTAATTAATCTGTTGTGGACTGACCAGACAGTTAACTTTGTTGCTATTGTTTTCTCTGCATAAATGCTATTTTTGTACTTTTTTTTTATCAACAGGCAGGTCCAGTTTTACCAGTGCTCTATCCCAGTTAAATTATTTAAATAGATAAATAAATAAATAAATAAATAAATGCACAGATATTTCTTTCATTTAGAAGGGGATATCTAACTAGGATAATCCATTCTGATTAGAGTAGCAAGGGGAGAACCGCTAGGATATAAACAATGCTAACTGATGCCATATGCATATCCAGTAAAAAAAGTCCAATAAGAACACAGTGTTCCACTGTAATGTTCCGAATAATAAAACCATAAGGAAACAGAAATACAATGAAAAGTTATACTGCAATTTACTGGAACAAAAATAAAAAAGTATATCTGAAAGAAGGGAGAGTCTTCAATACATAAATTCAAGTTCTGGCAGTTAAAGTCTTAAAAACAATGAAAAGAAAGCTCATGGTAGTGTACCTTGAAGACTTTCCTAAAACAGAGAATAGGGAAGAACTGCAAACATATCAGACAAATAGAAAGAAATGGAGGAAATTAGCCAGTAGATGGTAGAAAGAGGTTCACCTCATTCAATTCTTGTGACGGAAAAATTAGCCATTTGGCTGGTAAAGGGTCATCTGAGTTTTGTGGCAGAAAGCATATTAGATAAGGAGGGGAATTTAGTTTAAATGAGGAGCTTTTGTGCAGGTAGGAGCTGAATTTACCTGTTGGTTAAACACTAAAGAATTTAACTAAGAAATGAGTAGTGTTATCCCCTGCCACAATGACGACCTACAAATCTGTCTGGTCAAGCTTGAGCATATACGAGGACTGCAAACCAGTAAGTTAGTGAGGGGAAAATGACAGAGAAAAAAAGACTGTTTAGATTTGAAATGTATGATTTTGTGCAGGTAGGAGCTGAATTTACCTTTTGGTTAAACACTAAAGAATTTAGACTAAGAAACGAGAAGTAGTGTTATCCCCTGCCACAATGACGACCTACAAAGCTGTCTGGTCAAGGTTGTGCATGAATGAGGACTGCAGACCAGTAAGTTGGTAAGGGGAGAATGACAGAGAAAAAAAGACTGTTTACATTTGAAATGTACTATTTTGCATTAAGAAAAAGGAATGCAACGTTGTTATTAGATGTAGCAGTCACCATGTATATGTATGGTCATGTTAATTGTCTACAATGAAACATAGTACTTCGATGACAATAACTATTTCAACCATTGGAATATTTAAAGAAGAATTTACTACTATATTTCTATTAATTCTTCATTAAATGTGTAAGTGGACTGGTCTATGGACTGTTTTTCAGCCATGGCCTTAGTGCAAGAGCACAACTACAGCTGAAGTATCCAAGGCAAATCTCAAACATACATATCCCAAAACACATATCAGAGTCATATAATATGAAAAAGCAATGTGTAGACCTTATACTTACACGTGGACTAAAGGGGACAAATCACAATTTTCATTTTGGCCTACAAACTACATAATTGTAGGTACAGACAAATCAGTGAATTAGAAATTGTAAAACATTACTGAGGTTTGGAAATTGCTTGTACACATAAAAGACAGTGGAAAAAGATGCAGAGTCAATCTCAAAATATATTTGAGGGAAATAAAGTAAAGGGATCGTGTGTGTGTATTTTTTGACTGGAATGCAGACAGTTTTTGTAATGTTTTCAGATCTTAAGAAACAGATGGAAAATAACTGTTTCAGTTTTACATTTTTAAAAATATTTACCCCCAGCAGGGACATATAGATGAGATATTTGATTATTTGCTATCATAAAATGCTGTATAGGATGCCAGCTTTGTTAACTTTTTATGTTAACGTTTGTTATTGAGGCAATTATGCTTTTATAGCTTGTGTGGGTGTCTTAGGAGTTGTTTTTCCTTAATGTTTGCATTCAGTGATTTTTGTAAGGTTGTAAGAGGTGGTTCCATGTAGATGAAACTGTTTTATTGAGGCTTTTTTTCCTAGAAAAGTAGATAAAAGGAGGTTGCTTTACATTAGGAGTGCTGTTTTCTTGGATTCTTAGGGTATATGGGGAGGTTTTGATTTAGAGTTTGCTTGTGATGGTTAGTTAGAATCACTCATTCAGAATTTTGAAGGTGACCGAGGAGACTACGAAGGTTTACTTAGCAGTTACAGCCAATTAGCCTTCTGAATGGTGCTGCAATAATAGTACAGAAACTGCAAGGCTACAGAGTCTTGCAATCATTATATCTTGCCAGTTTCAGGCTCAGCCTGTACCTTGCTTCTCAAGGAGAATTACGCCAGTCATGTCTAAGGTGAATTTATGAATGTCCTTCCAAATACCCAGGTCCCATTTGAAGGAAGATAATGTATCACACTGCTTAAATGCATGGAGAGTCTCTTACAGAGGTAATGGTTACACAAAGTAAGGAATCTCTCTCTGTGCCTTCTTTTACTGATCTGGTGAAAAGGTTTATAACTTTTGCTCTCGTATTTGTTGGACTGTTTGATTTATGAAGCTATGAGAGATTCTGGACTACAGTTTCCCTGTTTTCTCAGAAGTCAAAACACAGGTCTCCTCTAGGAAACCTATAAATCACAGGAAAAAGGGGCAGCATTTGCAGACTTTTCTGGTAGCTTAGGGATTTTAAGCCTTTGATCCTCTTTGCGAGATGCCTGTGATCCTCTTTGTGAGAACCCCCTGGGATCTTTACATCTCTTTGATATTTCTGGAGAGGTTAATTCCAAAGCGGGCATTGTTTTCTTTTATTTGTCTGGTCAGTGCTGAATACAAAGGGACAATGACTTCTTTTGATCTGGATGATATTCCATTGATGATCAGTTACATGTTGGTCAAATTACAGAGGTTTATCAACACAAGTTCCTAAGCGTCCAACTACATTTTCATTTTGAAGTGGGACACTGCTATATACTAGGGAAATGTTTTGTTTTCCAAATGCAACAATGTTGGATTTTGTAGTACTTAATCTAAGTCCATTTTAAGTTCACCAAGCATTTATATGTATGTTCCTGATGGATGGATTCTGTGTCAGGGAATTTGATGACGACTCCCATTTTATAGTCATCTGCGGACTTGGTAAGCAATATACCTAGGTTTTTAGTCTATAGGTCACAGAAGTAAATACCAAACAAAATCAGTCCCAGCACTGAGCCATGCATGATACCATGGTTCACCTTTATGTTCTCCGCCCCTGCCAGTCACACCTTGGGAAATCTTTTATCTGGCTTGCAATTTGCTATCCCATCTTACCACACATATAATTATTTGCAATGCATGTGATTTATTAATTATGCTGACATGAGAAAATGGTGTCAAGTGCTTTGGCCAAATCAAGGTAGGCTGTGTATACAGCCTTGGCCAAATCAAAGTAGTCTATGTATACAATGCGGCTACTGTCAACAGCTTGTCTTACCTTCTCAAAGTAGTTAACCAGTTTCATTAGACAGGATCTACCTTTTACAAAAGTGGTTTCTTGTGTATCTGTCCTGATGAAAATTTTAACGTCGATTTTAATCATGTCTGTTATAATAAAATGTTGCATGGACTTACAAGTGAGATTCATCAAGCTTATGGGTCTATAGTTCATGCAGTCAGTAGTAAGGCCACCTTTACTGAGTGCAATCACCATAATTCTGGGACTGAGCCGGTAGCTAGGCTCAGGTTAAATAGCTTGTATGGAGTCTTCGACAGGTCACAGTTGGTACAATAAATCAAACAGCCCAACATGTTATCTGGTCCCATGGAGGAATTGCTCTTATTTTTGGACAGCACTTTTAGTACATGCTCTTTGATGCTGGCGCGGTGTTTGAGAGCTACAGGTATCATAGAGATTTAGATAGTTAGCTAAATAGTGAAATTTGTACTAAATTTACTTGCAAGGGTATTGGCAAAGTCCACAGAGTCCGAGTTGGTTTTGTCATTTTGTGTGAGTTTTGTACATTGTTAAATGTTGCTTCTTAGTTTCCTAATATAACAAAGGATCTGTAATGGTCATTGGCTTCAGTTGCCAGACTGAGTTTATCTGCTACCGTAATGGATCTAATAGTCTTTTTATAATTTTTTACTCTTGGCTTAGGGGTCTTAGATCTACTATATATTTGTTGAGTTTGTTCTTTTTCTTCTACATTTTATTTATGTCAGTGCACCACCAGGTAGATTTCTTTTAAATGTTGAATTATGTTTGGATCTTGACAGCACTGCCAGTCTGGTGTGATTATGTGCAAGCAAAACTACTGTGCAAATCTACCTGCTGAGGCGATGTCTTGGTGATATTGTTATAGGTGAATTTTAAGACTTTATTGTAGAATTTGATATTTGTGCAGTAGAAGTCAATGAACTCTGATAAACTGGCTTTGGATGTGTACCTAGACTAAGGTAAATATCTGCTTATGGTCTGACTACTTCTCAAGCTCTTAGCACAAGAAATCTGAACAAAGCCTGACAAAATGGGGGACAAAGGCCCAAAAATAGGGAAAGATTTTAAATATTGCTCTTAGAAAGTTAAAGTCTCTGGAGTAACATGGATTGTGTTAACATACATTCTCTGAGAGATTTAAAGTCTGAAACTCAAATGTATGTCATTATTTAGTAACTTCAATCACCCCAGTGATTTGTCAGAAAACTATAAATCTTATGAGGAATAGAACAGATATGAGGCAAAAATCTGGACGTGCTGGACAACTGAGAGGTATGGAAGGAGTTATTAAGCTGTGCATGATGACTCTACATTTGTTAGTAGCAGGTCAAGAATGTTTTTCCTCTGCAAGCACTAGCAGCAATTTGATCCATTTAATTTTTATGTATTAGGTCTAAAGATGTCAAAACAATCCTATATTAGTGTTATAGGTACTCCAGTCAATTGGGTAGCTGAAATCTCCAAGAAAGATGGAGTTCTTATTTATGGGATGTTCGGCCATTATTTTTAGGAATCTGACATGGACCTCTGGAGTCCCATAACAGATAGTAAATTGATAGCTGATTTTATTTAGTATGGTTTCTAAGTTGAGAAGTTCAATTTGAGTGTCTCATGGTATCTATTTAGAGGTGATATGGTCTGTGACAAATATGAATACCCCACCACAGTTGCCATTTTGTCTGAAGGCATGATAGACACTAAATCCAGATATGGAGGGAATGCTTTCTGGGTATTTAAACTAGGTTTCAGTGATTACACATATGTGAATGCCCTTCAAATGCAGGAGTCTCTCACGGTTGGGCAGATTGTTGATTAGACTTCTGGGATTGAGCAAAGCCAAAGAATCTGATCCTGCATTTATACTGATACATTTACTGCATTGAAATACTCATTAACTGAACTTTTCCTGAAAGGGCATGATGGGACAGCAAATACTTAAGCCAGTATGAAGACCCCCTTTGAATGAGAGCTGCAGACCATCCTTTGCAAAGCTTGTAAGGGTGTCGAGCATATTGTTCCATACTGACATATAATGCACCCATAGAATTACACTATTTTGTTAGACAACTTGAAGAAAATCATCCCTTAATTGTACTTGGGCATTGCTCATAGAAAAGGGAGGATTCTGCTTAGTATCAAAGTCTTGTCTGCATTCGTGACATGCACAGATACATCATACATGTCTCTCTGCATGTCCTACAGTTTATTTATTTTTTGCATGAAGCTATGTTATCTCTGTACGCATAACTGCTATGCCGTAGTTATATTTGTCTGAATGCAAGTTCCAAGTTCCCTAGAGGTGTCTGACATCCTAGGACCTGAAAGTCACCTCACTGTCACCCTGTCTTAGTTCAGCCTAGTGAGTGGGAATCTGTGTGTATTACTATGGAGTCACCAGTCACTAAAACATCTTGTTCGTGGAGTGGTCAGGTGTACTGGAACTGAGACACTTTGCCTGATTGTGACACTTTGTTAAAAGTGAGATATGTGTTATGTGTTAACCTTATGGTTTGACCTTATGGGTCTTGGAAACTTTGGTGAAGATTTATTTACAGTATCAGCATATAACATTACATCGTGTGGTAAGGTTGTGTACATTGTGTGCTGTGTGTGCAGTACTGACAGTCTATGTTTTTTGTGGGTGAGGCCTCCACATCTCTCAAATATTTGCACATCTCAAAGCCAGCATTATTTGCATTTAGCAGCAGTTTATTATCTGTGAGCATCTGGCAGTTACAACCCTGCTTTATGATGCCTAATGCTGAGGTTGGAAGCAGAGGGAAAGGAAGTAGGTTGCCCTTCCATATTGTCCAGTGTGAAAGTAAAACTTGCTTGATGTAAAGAGAGCTGCAGAGTTGGAATAATAGACATTCACAGTCCGTTGAAATGGTTATTGGTTAAGAGTTACATGTGCAGTTATATTTGTATGCCTATTTAAGTAAATGCGTAACTTGGATATATATGCAACTGTGATAGCACAGCTCAGAAGCCTTAACAGTAGTGTGAGGTATTTGTATTGGCACTGGGCTAAGTTATGCAATATAGTGCCTCTTGAGGCTGCTGTGAGCTACTTTTAAGGTGCTAAATGCACGGCTTTGAACATTAAGCAACTATACATAGCTTTCTACTCAAGCAGGAGTCTAATTCTGGACCAGATTTGGCTGATATTAGGTACAATTACAACTAAAATGGCCTGAGTCTATGGAGGGCATGTTTCGGTCCAACTGTATGAGGCATAGTTCCATGCAAAATAAATTAAACATGGAAAATAAAGGAGCCAATGAAAAACAGCTAAAGTTCTAACCACTAGGGCTTATCTTCCCAGAACTGCTACAATCGCCCTCATTCTCACCAGGTATAACCACTGCTAGCTCTAACTCACTCACACGCTAGTCAAAATTTATTTGCTGCAAGATAGAAAAGTGACTTAAAGCAGAGCAAATAAATGCAACTACACAGATTAATCCACTTAACTGTACACAAACCACTTAAAAAGCAGCAGTGTTCATGATGTGGAGAGAGACTGATGAATCTACATTTACTGACTAAAAGAGTCTATATTTGGTGTGCATTGTAAAAATACAACTGCTTCAATGGAGAAACTATATCTGCAATAATACATTAAATGTAAGGCTACCTTGACTGAAACAGCTGCAGAAACAAGGGTCCTCAAAACTAGTAAGGCTGTCACAGAGATATCCCTGGCTGATGCTAAATTCTAAAATAAGAGATCCTTTTACTGCAAAAATGATAACTTGCTAAACAAACTTGATCATGATAATCAAACTTGTTGAAACAAGAACAGAATTTATGGTATCTAAGGTGGAGTGGAGGGCCGAGATAAGGTTTCATTTTAAAAATAATAGCATTCTTCTATTCTCTGATAAGATGATTTGTCATACTATAGACCTTATTTTTAATCACCCTAATGCTTATCAAATAATAAAGTAATAACCAACGACGTGGTGTGGTATATTGAAGATTTACCCATGGTTGATGTGGCTTAATCATGAGGGTGAAGCCCGAGTGATTAAACAAAGGCAACCGTGGGTAAATCTTCAATATACCACAACCATGGAGTTGGTTATTGCTATTATACAATGACATTATTTAAGGAAAAAAAACACTTACTTTTCGTAAATAATGTCTATGTATAATGGCGGATTACTGTTCTTCCACTGGTTGTGGTATACTGCTTCTTTGTTTTGATGAACTGTGCATGCATATGGTACTTGAGTTCCCATGCATACCCAGTACATCAATGCTTTGCAACGAAAGCAACTGAGAATCGAAAGTCTCCGTTGCTCCATTTTCTTTTTTTATTTAATTGTAAAAAAAAAAAAGGTTTTGGGGCACTTTATACCAACGGAAAAATGTCCGGGCGACTGAACCTTTTTCCATTGGTATATTGTGAGATTTACAACGGGCACGCTGGTTGGGCTGGGCCAATTAGCCTGCACGTTTTCAAATAGTAATAAGGAGTCACTGTATAATTATGATTACCTGGTTCCTGAACCACCAAGAAAAGGAGATTATCACTCCATTCTATATCAATAATCCTTCTGCCCAGCTCTATCATCTCTCATCTCGCATTACTCTCCTACCAGACATCTTAGAAGTGCAACCTAAGACTAACTAAAGGTTCACAAACCAAAAACCAAAACTGGCAGCAAATTATATTGCTCCCATCCCTCTAGTGCATGGAACAAACTCCTTCTAGAAATAAGAAATCTGGCAAGCCCCAAACATTTTAAAATAGCCACTTTAAAAAACACTGGACCTGCCTCTGCTCACACCCTCCCTGACCAAAATCCTCCCACTTAGTTTCAAAGTAACCAGTATAGATCCTTACTCAACCTACTTCCTTTACTATCAGACAAACCCCTTTACTAAGCTGTATGCTGCCTTAAGAAATTCTAATTAGTGTATTCCTGTCAAACCACTACTTGTTACATGCCAAGCTTAAATTGTTCATCCTGCTTGCTTACATATTATATAACTTGATAATTATTGTAATGATGATTGCATACCTAAATAATTATTGCGTTATTCTTTTTCCCTAATATTGAATGTCTAACTGCTATTGTAATTGTTCTATATATGTGTTCTGGAGCTTTCCTCCCTGGGCCTCCCCTGAAAAAGGGCTTTTTTTCAGTCAGATACTCCCGGCCAACAAATGTAAAATAAATAAATAAATCAGGGCTGCCTGGATAAAAGGTAAGATTTAGTTTTCTTGGAAGCTCATAATGATTAATAACTCTCCAGTATTATACCAGCCCTTCATCTGACTGCTATTACAGAAATGACGAAATTCTTTTCTTGGACTTACCAAAACTAAGCCTGTTTTGTCAGACTGCAGTAATAGTAAGTACCAGAGATTCTGATGCTTGGGTGCATATCAATAATTACGGATTTTCACTAAAAGAAAAGCAATTTCTATAAGCAGATGTATGGACCTTACAGAGATAGGATCAAGCTGGTTGTAAGGCATCTGTAATTGGAGTACATCAAAATATAGTCATGGAGTTTGCAGTTTATGGACAGCCAAATTTGTTTTCTTACTGGGAAATAAATGCATTACTTATTATTTTTAGGAAGGTTCAAATGACAAATTCACCACTGTAACAGGTACAAGCAAGCAAAATCTGAGGGTAATTCTACTCAGTGCTAGAAGTCTATATCTCAAAATGCACTCACTCGAGACACTCCTTAAAATGGAGAACATAGACATCGGTGCAGTGACAGAGACCTGGTTCAAGGCTCCAGAGAGCACCCTTGCATTACCAGGCTATAATTCATACCACACCTTTTGGCCACCTAACCTGGACCGAAACATTAAAGGCAGAGGCGTGTCCATATACATTAAGGATATCCACACCTCCAGGCTAGTTGCTAAGTATAATGCATCCAAGATTATCCAAGTGCAACTAACTCTGGGCAAGACCACACTCCAAACTGTAGCTTGCTACAGATCCTCCACCATGCCCCAGGATTTCCACTCCTAATTTCTTGATACACTGGAAAATATTAGAGTACAACCCAACACCCTAATAATGGGATATTTCCACTACCCCACCATTAACTGGGAAAACTACTCATGTACCAACTCTTGTGCTCAATGTTTTCTGGAATTCATAAATTCCAATGACTTGGGTTCAACTTATCCACAACCCCACCAGGGGCAGCAATATCCTAGACCTGGTCATTACCAACATGGGCAACCAGTGTTCCACATCAGAGTTCAATTCCTCATTGGTCAGATCCGACCACAAACTAATCACCCTAGACATCCACATCCTGCCCCCAGCCCCCATTAGGGAAACCACAGTAAAAAATTTCTACAAAGCCATGCCAATGGACAATAGAGGTACAACTCCTGAATCCTCCAGAAATGCACTTTATAAGCACTTACATGAGTGCATGGATTGAGCAATCCCTAATAGAACCAAGATGCTATCCTTCAAAAAAAATTAAGTCAATCTGGTGGTCCCCTGCCATAAACAAACTCTACAACAAAAGAAAGAAACTGTTGCAAAAAAGAGTAGAATCCCATGATTGGAGGAACTCTCTGTAAGCCTCAGTAAGAAGCTGAGATGCCTCATAAAATCCTCCAAAGCTAGTTATGAAAACAAAATTGCCACTGATTCTAAAGACAACCATAAAGCATTCTATATCTATGTCAAGAATCTCAATAGCAACACTCAGATCTGTTCTGAGTTACAGCACAAAGGCACTAAATATACAGAACCAACTGATATTGCCAACATCCTGGCAAATAGGTTCAGTGCTAACTTTACCCCCCTCTCATCCCCTAACCATTTCTATACTGGGAAGAATGCAAAGGTCCTGTAATCACGGCTGCACAGGTAAAAAAAACACTCTCCAAAGCCAAGAACACAGCGTCCATGGGACCTAACAACATTCCAGGCTGCGTTCTACACAAACTACAAAGCGAACTGGCACACCACCTAAGTACCATGTTCATTCATAGCCTCACCTCAGGCTTTGTGCCCACTGAATGGCACACAGTGACGGTTATCCCACTCCACAAAGGAGGAGCCATCACAGACCCCAGGAACTACCACCCCATTAGCCTGACGTGCTCGATCAGCAAGGCTATGGAACTTATAAACAATGACACTGGTAATCTCCAAACTCTGGACCCCACCCAGTTCGGGTTTGTAAAAGGAAGATCATGTCTCCTAAACCTGATAGACTTCTTTGAAGCGGTCAGCAATGCTGTAGATGAGGGTAAGGTGGTTCACACAGTCTATCTAGATCTGGCCAAGGCTTTCAACACCATCCCCCACTCTGGAATTATAGTTAAACTCACTAAACTAGGTATAAATCCCTATGTCACAAGATGGGTTGCCAACTGGCTCACTGACAGAACCCACACTGTGAAAGTAGCAGACTCCAAATCCAACTTCAGACCAGTGACAAGTGAAGTACCACAGGATTCAGTCCTGGGTCCTCTCCTGTTTGGTATCTACTTCTCTGAAGTACAGGCTAACCCAGAAGGTCTTTGGCTAATGAAGTTCACAGATGACTGCAAACTTGGAGCCATAATAAAAATTCCTAATGATGTGGACATTCTACAAAAGGGCCTCACTGAGACAAATGCCTGGTGTCAAAGCCATGGCCTCAAGCTCAATGCCAAAAAGTGCATTGTCATCCCTTTTGGTAAAAGCTCTGTACCCATGAACTACCACATAGGCAGTAGTCTACTTAACACCGAAAGTGTGATAAGAGACCTTGGGACACAGGTGGACAGTAGCCTCTCCTTTGATAATCACATTAACACAGTAGTCAGGAAATCCTTCTACATGGCACAACTCATCACAAAAGGTTTCTCATCCAGGAAAAAAGAGGTAATTGTTCCCCTCTACTCGTCATTCATTAGACCCATTATAGAGTACAATGCCTCTTTTGGTATGTACCTCACAAGACATCTACAACAACTGGAAAGGCCACAGAAATACCTCAGAAAGAGGATTACTGGCCTCAAACAGATGCCCTACACAGACTGTCTCAAAAAACTTCAGCTTTACTCCGTCGCATATCGGCCACTCAGAGGCAATCTCTGCCTAACATACAAAGCTATGTCAAACCCAGAGCTGTTGGACATGCTCTACTTAAAGAAATCCCAATCCCTCTGAGCCACATACTCTTGGGACCTAAAATTTAATAAACAGAACATGCTGGAGGGATAGATTCCTGTCCCAGAGACTTCCCATACTCTGGGACAAACTACTTATCTATATCAAACAAAGCTCCTCATTAGCACTCTTCAAGAAAAATCTTGATGACTGGATGGGAGATAGGAAATTCACCCAGGGGATCACTTCTGTGGCTCTGCTCGTCAGGGGTACAGGAAAATTATTTTCTTGGGTGGTGAAAGCCAGGGTACCTTTTGGCTAGGCTTATATAGGCCCTAGGGCCAATAGACTAGTACCTACCTATGAACCTATGATAATCTCTTCATAGATATACTTCACTGTACACTTTATGAAAGATGTGTTTTCTTACTTGGTTTAAGGAAGCATAGCTTACTGCATGTATTTAATTGGTCTTGTTGGAATGCATCTAAGTTAATGTTGGAAAGGGGCACACCAGCATTATTTGCCATGGAAGTCCTCACAATGTTTATTAATCTCAGTTGGAGTTACTTAGTTCTGTATTTGGGGGTTTAAATGTAAAATATGTTTTTTCATTGCATCTATCCTGAGATTATTTCTTAGTGTCATTCTTAAGTCTATGTAGCCTTCTGACACGGATTGGTATGCATACATTTAGGATAACACTTCATTTATATGAAGCTGCGGCCTGCAATTTGTTCTGTTTAGGAGATGACTTCACTTTATGTGGTGCATAGTCGCATTTTGCAAAATTTGACTGCTGCACATTTTAACCAGTTCAGTTTAGTGTAGATCAAACTGAATGCCTTAAAATGAGTTACAGTTAACTGTGGCTCTAAGATGGGAGGATAACGTTTTTATCTGTAGTTTGTTGCTTTTTGGGAAGATGCTAGATTAAAGTTGGGTTGGTTGCTACTGATGAGCTCAGCCTTGTCACATTTTACATTTTTTGTTTTGCATTTTTAAAAATCTATGATTCATTAAAGTGCAGAGGTGGCTGATTGACTAATAGGCTTACAATTTCAGCATTATTCAAGTGGATATGATGCATGAATTATTTGGAGGTGGTTGTTTGATATATACGCTAAAGTAGCATGACTGCACTGCATGCGGTCTAGGACATCAGTGTGGATTTGCACAGATATGCCTGGTTGCTCACCCTTTTACTTCTGGTTCTTTGTTAGTAGTTACAAAGAACTTCATGTACACAGTGTTGGGATTTGGTCATATAGGGTATCTATACTGGAGCCCAAGAGGTACTGCATAGGAAAGTATTAAAAAAAACAATGCAGCTGCCTGCATATGTGAATAGACTCCCTACTGGAAGTGCAAGACCCAGTAATGTGAACAAAACACTTTGAAAATTAAAGTGACCCATTAAGTAAAGTAAAGATGAAATGCATTAGTCACTGTTACACGATACAGATTTTATAGAGTGCTTTATCCTTTTGCACAGCCCACACCCTTGTCACTTTTATACTAACTCTAAGATAGCCATATGATATAGAAAGGGGAATACTATGAAATACTAAAGATGCATAGCTAGTATGCATTGCCCTTGTTAGCATTAACATTATTTCCCTGAAAACCATGATCCCCAGACTTGAATAGGCATCCATATCAATACTGACAGTTGTTATGCATGAATCTGGATGCTCTCTGCCTTTAATTATCAAATGTATGCAGCACCTGTACAAAAAAGCCAGTCACTAGCAGAGTCTCTCAGTACTCAGTGTTGGCCGGCTCTTTTTTGGCATCTTCTAATCTAAAGTTAAGGCTAACATCTATGGCCTCTGGCTAACCATGTTTGCAGATGAATGCAAGCCCGGCACAGTCATTCTCTAAAGACACAACCATTCTCCAAGAAGGATTGAGACAAACAAATAAGTGGTGCCAGATTCATGGCTGGAAACACAGTTCTAAGAAATGTATAATAGTAACTTTGGTAAGACAGCCATCCCAAGAAAATTCTTCATTGATAACACACCCAAGAGCAGACCCACCAAACACAATTCAATACAATTGGGAAGCATTGCTAGACTTAAAAGGGCCAGTTACAGTCATTAGCCTAGTAAACACCTATGAACACTTACAGGGAGGTACTTCCCTTATTACAACATGATGTCTCCAATATCTCTGTTGACATTTTATAGAACAGCCAAGTGCTACTGGATATCACTGCATGCATTTACTTGTTTTGTCTGATGAATACCCATGTTCTCTGTTAAGACTGATGGAACTTAAATTGGAGTTGCCTTATACAGTGTAGGAGGAGTTTTAGGAATCCCAGTGCTCTTTTAAACTTTGTAGCATATTTTAAAGGAAAGGTTAACTATGTCTGATGCATGGGGATTACCCTAGTTATGTGCATGTCTACATGTACTGCAATAGTTTTCTATGCTATGTTGTTAACAACTATCAATACAAATGCAGGAGAATGTTTTAGATGGAAGCTTGAGAATTATGGAAGGTCAGTGCATCTCAGTTCATGGGTTCATTTGGGAGTCTCAGCACTTATTTATATGGTGGATGGTCATGCCTTAACTGCTATAGGAGTTGATTTGTTCTACTGTAGTTCCCTGATTTTCACTGCAAGGGTTGGGGATGGGGCTTTTGACTTTCCTGCACTAGCATGTAGAGAAATATTAGAGAGTAGGTACTTGTATTTACCTCAAGATAATTAGAAAAGCTATTTTCTTTACATTCGCATTGGGTGCTTCAACATATTGAGTGGTTAAAGTTCCACCCAGTTATTAGACAATAGCCCCCCACTTCATATTTTGGCTTCAAACTCTTGTGAAGCATGATATGGCTTGAGTGGAATGGGCATAAGCAGTAAATTCTTAATGTAATAAACAGTAGTGGTTTACAATGCTCATTAAAAAGGAAATGTCTTTGACTTCTGCCCATACAGTGGATATGCAAGCTCAAGTAAATTAACTCATAAATGGAGTATTTTGTTGGTTTACCTCGCATGTTCTTGTTATATGATGTGAAGGTTTTTGGAGTCGGTTTTAGGGAAAGCTGCTTCACAAGACTTTTGTCTCTTTAGATGTGAGTTTATGGTGAGGGGATTAGGTCTTCCCTCTTCTTTTCCTGTGAATGCACACTGCTGGTTGGTAGACAAGCACACTGTAAGGATTAGATATATCCAAGATGAACCTTTTTTGGAAAGTTACTTTCAGGGTCTATAGCAGTTTTTTGCATGTTTTTGAAATATTCTTCAGCATTCTCTCCTTTTCTTCTGCTGGCCTCACTGATGGGACAGCTTTTAGATATTGCATCTTGCAAATAGTTATCTTGTACATAGAAAGTATTTTGAATTTATTCTGTTATATTTTTGATTCCTCCCCAGTCACAACAACTGATATCCATTTGGGAAAATTTTCTTATCATTTATGAAATGAACATTGTCTGCTAAGACTTCTGAGTGATAGTGAAGTAGTGTGAAGCTATACCAACATTACTTAATGTAGTCTTATGAAATACCAGTAGGTTGAAGTGAATTGGACAGTACCATTACTTCAGGGTAACTTGGACAGACATAGTAGAGTCAGTTGCTGAGACAGAGTTATATCTATTGAACAGCTTCTGTTATAATGAAGGCATGGTGCGCAGGTTTCATTGGAATTTACATTGAAATGAATTAGCTATACCCTCACTTCCTTGATGGTAAGTAAGTTTTAAGAAAGTTTTTGAACTGACTACTAATAATGACCTGGAATGCATAATCTAGGTGGGAATTCAAGTTTTTATCTTAGTAATCAGCTATGAATATAAGAATTTCCTGGAGGTTGCGCCATAGTTCGAGGTGGTAAATAAGAATATGGGCATCTGGTTGTAATATAGCTTTTTGATTGATGGAAGGCCCTTACATATGTCTTAGTGATGCATAACACTTTGTCCTGAAATGAGTGAGGATCTTGCACAAAGGACTGTTTGAACCTTGTTCTTCATTAGTTGACTCATTTTCTGCATTACTAGACTACAAAATGCTGTCTCGAGCTATAAAGCCAGTTCAATGTTAGACTGTCTTTGCGCCCTCAAGACTATTCTTTTTCCTTTACTCACATATGGAGATTCCAGGAGAACCTTATTGAAAAGTGAATGGTGAGTGCAGCCTTGCATATCTAGGATATTCACTGCAAATGTGGATTGTGAATGCAGCCTAGTGTACCTGGAATATCTAGTGCAAATATGGATGGTGAATGCAGACTTGCATATCCTGATATTAACTATAAATGTGGAGAGAGAATACCGACTTGGATATATGGAATGTTGTTGTGTCTTTCGGCTTATCCCGGTTAGGGGTCGCCACAGCAGAACTCCGGTCCGCTAATGTTTGGTAGTGGATTTTTACGTGCCGAATTACCAGGCCTGATGCACAACCTTCAATGAAGGCACGCTTATTCATGCATGCCTCCACACAGAAGACACTCTAGCTGAGAATTGAACGGGACAACGTCTTGCTGTGAGGCGACAACGCTACCACAGCACCACTACCGCGGATAGACTTGGATATATGGAATATTCACAGCAAATGTGGAAAGTGAATTCATTCTCACATTTCTGGGATATTCACTGCAAATATGGATTGTGGATTTTTACGTGCTGAATTACCAGGCCTGATGCACAACCTTCAATGAAGGCACGCTTATTCATGCATGCCTCCACACAGAAGACGCTCTAGCTGAGAATTGAACGGGACAACGTCTTGCTGTGAGGCGACAACGCTACCACAGCACCACTACCGCGGATAGACTTGGATATATGGAATATTCACAGCAAATGTGGAAAGTGAATTCATTCTCACATTTCTGGGATATTCACTGCAAATATGGATTGTGAAAGCAGCCTTGCATATATGGAATATTTGCTATAAATATGGATGGGCAATTCAGCATTGAACATGTAAGATACTCACTGCAAGAGGGCTTGGAATGGAGAAACAAACTGCTACCTGATTTATTTGAGCCTATGGTAACACCCTACCCTAAAAGAGCAATCCACCAAGGAATGGTAAACATCAGTCCTTTTAAAAAGCAGTAGTTATCAAATTGTATCAGTGCTACTTCCCTTGTGCAGAATGAAGTAACTTGTGTAACCGGCATTCAAGTAAAAGCACAAATGAATTGTAAATGTTGATTATAATGTGACTAGAGTATGAATCTGCTTTGAAAAGTTAATCTGAATGCAATCTGCTTGTATATGTTGTTTTGAAAAGTTATTACTGCCTCTTGGCTAAGATTGTAGTTGAAAGTCTTTGGACCAGGTCACTAACATGGTTAATAAAATGAAATATATAAATGCAAAGTTTAGGGCCCAGGACATATAGAAATTTATGTCCTCTGAGTGGCAGATAGGGAACAAGGCAAATCTGATTAGTCCGCTCCTTAACAGCTGAAGATGTTGACAAGAGAAACTTGACTTCAAGACTGGGGGGTGATGGAGAGAAGCATAGTACTTCTACAACCCTCTTTCAGGAGAAAGTGAACTATTGTATTCCATCAGGATTCCACAGTCAGTGGAGAAAAACAAAGTGGCGACAGACTCGGCTTAGTCCACTTCCGTAACATAAAAGTGGTGACAGGCTCAGCTTAGTCCACTTCCTTAACAGCTTATCCCTCTCTCCACCTTATGAGGCAGCAGTTGGAGTTCTTCAGTTCCCTGCTTTGGAAAAAGGCTCTAGAGGTGGGCATTAGTGGGCTGATGCTATGAAAGGCATTGGGAATGGATTGCCTTGCCTATGGAAAAGTATACATTTGTCATCTAAGGATCAACTTTTAGACCCGTGGAAGGCAGCACTAATCATCCCAAGCTCCATAACTCAAAATGCACCTTACAAGCAAAAGATGGATTTTAACAATGCCATACCATCTTACCTTCTTCTTAAAGGATAACTGTAGGCTCTGGCTGTTGATGTGATAAGAGAGAGTTCATAGAGTCTATAGCACCTTGGTTCATCCAGATCAAATAGGATTTATTCCTGACAGGAAAATGGCAAAGCACGGATGTAGAAAGGATCTCTACTAGCTGTCGTGGTTTTATGACTGTGATCCTAAATAATTCTGCATTCCCCTCTAAGCAGCCAATAGCAATGCGACTCATATGTCTGGAGTTGTTATGGCACTGTTAAAATCCATCTTTGCATTTCTAGTAATCTGCCTTCAAAAAGGAACAAAAGAAAGGTATCCTCTCTTCCCATTACTATTGGCACTGGTAATGGGTTCCACTGCTCCCATCTTATGAGAGTTGTTACATAATGTCAAACCTGGAAAAAAAGAGTTAGTGTGCTGCAGTCTAACTGTATACAGATGATGTTTAGGTGATTCTCTGTGATCCTTGTGTAAAGCATTGTAGGACACAGCCTGTACTCCTTAGGAGTTTTTGTAGGGCTTACAATTTTAAAGTAAGAATAAATGTTGCAATTTTTCTTCAGAGTTACAGAACATAATTCCTTTAATCGACCTCTGTCCATGTTCATTATCCAGGAGTGGATCTGGCTCCTACTTGCAAACAGATGACAGCCAAGGTGTAGAATACTTTAAAGTACAGAAGCAACAGATATGTGCAGAGATGGTTAAACAGATGATAGCCAATAGATACAGGACCCAATGTTGTTATATGCAATTATACTGATGGGAAGCTTTTATGTAATGGGCTAATGCGCCAGACTGCATAGAACAAGAATGTTTGACATGTAACAAAAATTTCCACTGGTTCTATTGGTTTTTAATAGAACTACCTCTAGTCTTCCTCTTAAATTAACCAGTAATCAGTTACACAGATATTTATGTTCCCCCTTTTGACCAAGGGTTAGGTTAGAAATAATAGACACAATTTTGGAAGGACTAGTCTTCCTGATGTTGGCTTGTACTTGTTTGCAGCTAAACTTCATGTATTCTCTCATTTCAAAGCCTCACAATAGACGTTTCAACATGGAAGCATTAAGGAAAAGACTTACTGAGTAAAAACAGTGTGTGCAGTCAGATGTGTAACTATATTTGTGGTGTCTAATATCAAGTCATCACGTATATGCATATGAAATGCATTAGAAGACATTTTATGGGGTGCAGATATACTTAGTCTCCTTAAAACAAGTAAAACAGGACTCCTTGAGGCCTTGGTTCATAGAAACCTTAAATGGTGGGAGGACACATTCCTGACTGAGCTTGAAAGGGCTTCAAATGTGGAATGTAAGAATAACAGGATACTGACATTTCAAGGGACACTTGTTCTTTTTGTTTACATTACATCAGTCACTTGGGAATGCCAGAGGTAATATCAAGAGTTGGATGGAGACTGTTAGATACAAAACATACTCCAGTCAAACAGATTCAGTGTTAGTTTATGTCTGAAAAGGAGGCTAAGTGCTGAATGGTCTTGGGTGTTTATGCTAGTCTGATGTACTGTTTTTCTCTGCTTTCTAAATCCTAATGTCAAAGGGTGAAAACACTTTTGGTAAGAACTGGTCCATCTGGACTAAGACTTTTATAAATGGACCCTCGTAACTGGCCCTTACTATATCCATTGCTTAAACCTTTCTGTAGCTGTTTACTTTGTGGATAATGCACTTTTTGTTTCTTACCCCTTCCAAGATGGTTCACATTTCTTGGGGATTTGCAACCCTGCTCAAGCTCTGATATAATGTGTGAGACCCAGGTACGTATTTCACTTCATATGCAATGCTCATTACACTTCTGCGTGTGAAGATACAAGGCAGCCAAAATGCTTATGCAGAGAGGGTTATCATGCACTATTTATAAAGAAAAACTGAATTCATGCTAAATAAATCAGCCAAAGTACATATGGAGAGAGAGTCATCATATCCTATAAATATCAAAACAATGAATTCATACTAAATAAGGCAGCAAAGGTGCCTGTGGAGGGAAGGCTGTCATACACTATATATAATAAAATAATGAATTCATAAGACAACTAAGGTGCTTATGGAGAAAGGGTTATCATACACTATGTATAATGAAACAGTGCATTCATACTAATGCACAGCTGTAAAATGTAAAAATAACTGCTATTTTCCATACTGCTTCAGCTCTATGCAATCATAAGGAGCCAAAATCCAACTAATTATGAAATAACATATTTCATTCATTAACATTTAATGATATATACTTATTTTCCCTCCTTCCGTAAACATCAACCAAAACGTAAGTAAATTACACAGAACATCAGCAACGTATTCCATTTATATCAAATTTATATGCTTACCAAAGTAAATCTAATACTACAGTCTAATATTAAAAGTTGCCACTGAAGTCTTGATTTAAGCCTTTAGGCCACATCGTGTTATATTTATGATCAAACAAGCTCCTAGGCCACTTTATGTCTTAATTTTATCCACCCCCCCTTTGGTAAAACAACAGTTATTAATAACAAAAATCTAAAATATTGAAAATTACATTATTCAAACACATGCTCAGAAACAGGGCTACTAAAAGTCTTATTTCTAGTATCTTGTGCACATTCTTGCATTTGACATCTTACATTTCTCTTTGTTCAACACACAATTTTCCAGGTTCACAATTACACCTACCGCTATAAACTATAACGCAAGTCTGGCATGCAAAATCTATAATTTTCAATTTCTTTTTAATTTTATTTTTTTGACACTTCAACACTGAACTGCTTATGTTGTAGTTCCTAATACACATCCATTAGTGCCAGAAGGCCACAATTACTAAAAAAAATGTTCACTAAATTTAAAACTGTGATTTAAGAAAATCTTCAGCAGTGAGGTTACACATATTTACATGTCTCCTGATAAGAATATCTGCCACTTCCTCTTAATTACTGCTAAGTTTTCCTGAAAAACATCATATGTTTTGTCGTATAGTAAAAGTTGTCAAGGTTCATCTTATTGTCCATTACATTTTGCTACTAAAGTTATATATAGTTTCCTGCACATTCATACACTGCTATTTCTTCTAGTTTCTTTTATAAGATCATTGGTACTTACTAGGCAATTGAGCCATAAGGATCTTAAGAAGCTTAGCCATAAATTCCCATGGTAGATTTTAGCCCTTATACTTTTGCATACAAATAACCCAGAGATGCGCTGAAAAAAGAAGTTTTAAGACATTTATATATTTAAAACTACATGTGTGTACCCCCTTATTATTTTTCTTTCTGTCTCATTGGCCCTTTTTCAAATAGCACTACATCTGTGATATCCCTCTCTGTTTTCATAAACTCCTGCATAGGCAACGATTTAATGAGATGCAATGGATATGCACTTTGTTCTTGAGAAAGCTATTGGATGCTGTAACTTCCTATATCACCTAGTTTCAATTTTCATTTTAAGTCTTCCTTTAAAGTGACACAGACTTGATATGCAAAGAGTTATCATTTAACTTTGCTACAAGTTTTCGCACTTCTCTCATATTGCCTTTAAATAACATCAAAAAGATCATCTATATAAAGTACACCACTACCTGCCCATAAATTCATGATACAACACAAACTGCCTCTAAAACTTCAATATGAAAATATTCATGCAACAGAGGGCCATTGTGTCTCCACATTTTTAAAGCATCCAAATGAATTGCATTATATGCAAAATGGTTGTGTGCCAAACAAAAGTGCAGTAAAGATGAATGAAGGAAAAAATCATGCCTTGTCCCAGATAATGTCTCACCGGTTTCATGCAGTACCCTTGAGAGGTGCAAAATACAAATCCTTGATATGAAGATGAAGCCAAAAATAATCTTGTATCAGTCTAGCTGACTAACTTTATATTCTGTGTAATATTCTTAATGTAAGAATCAAATTCCTCTGCAATATTTTTCAAACACGGTCTTACAATTTTCCTACAGTCTGCTGAAAACCAATTAACTCCAACATTATTTGTCAACCTGGGGACTGCATCGCTTTTTCAGGGATTGTACCCATTTTTTAAAAGAGATTTACTCAGTAAAACCCTGTAAAACAGAATTTCCTATTACTATAAAAAGTTCTTTTAAAACTTTGACTTTTTTTCTGCATGATGTTAATATATGAATGTCTGAACTAGGAATTTTTTTCCTAATTTATTTCAACTTTCCACCACACCTGTCCCCTCCCCCTCCCTGTTTTTTTTTTTAAGTTGATACTTTCAGCAAAGATTTTAAAAAAGAGAAAAAAGGGGCTTTGACAACAGAGTTTTTCTCTCTACTTCCCCACAGCTGACCACCAGCTCCTCTCCTTGTTCACATTGCAGCTCACCAGACATGTAACTGCTATATTATAGTGATCCTAGATAGTGTCCAACCCCCCCAACCAGGATGGGCATACAAATGTCAGCTTCCCCAATGAAGCCCCTCCTGCACACATGTCACTAGTCAAACACAAGTCATTTGGGTCAAAGTAAGAGGTTTTCCCTCTGTGCTGTTGTGCCACTCTGACAGCATAACTTCATAGTTTCACAGATGCATACTGTGCTAAAGACCACTATGGCTCATGTAAGCCTGGCAATTCAACCCAAATGTGACCCACAAATTTGATTTATACAGAGGGGTAATTTACTGACTGCCTCCATCCATAAGAGACACAGGCGCCAGACCATGGATACATTTCTCATCACCCATCCATTGGCCTAAGTTGCACTTAAATAGGGACAGGGAGGAATTCTGATTCACAGGGATGGGGAGCCTGTTCCAGAGAATGGGAATTCTGTGAGAAACATATCTGTCTTTCCAACATGTCCTATTTATGTCACAAGCAAAATTTAGATCTTTTAATCTAGTAGTTCTTATGCTGTTTATTTTGTGGATGTGCAAAAGGTTAATCAAAACAAGGCCCAGAGATGTCTTGTATGTTAGGCAAAGGTCACCTCTCAGAAGTCTGTATGTAACCAAGTAAAGAGACAGGGCTTTGAGGTGATCAGTATATGACATTATGTTTATTCCCTGTAATCTTTTTGAAAGGAACATTTATGGATAATCCAGTTGCTGCATGGGTCTGATTAGGTACAAACTGAAGGGGGCATTATACTCTATGATGGATCTAATGAGAGGCAAGTAAAGTGGTATGATGACTTCTCTGGATCTAGATGCTGTGCCTTTGCTTATAAGTTCATTAACAGAGAAGGATTTTCTTACTAACTTTGACATGTTAGTCAAAGGCTAGGATACTGTCTACATGAGTTCCCAAATCCCTGATGAGTAAATCAACTTTTACATGTGTTTTTTTGATGACAAAGTTACCCAGGCCAGCAGACTTCCCAAAAGGTACTATAATGCATTTCTTGGTCTTGAGTTTTAAGCAATTGCTCTGACACCAAGTGTTTGCCTGTGTTAGACCTTCATGAAGGGTGGTCTCATCTTGGGGGAACTCGACTGCTCTCAATTTGGAATCATCTGAAATCTTGGTTAGCCAGAGGCCTTTGTCATTGGCTTCGACATCCAAGAAGTAGATGCCGAAGAGTAGTGGGTCCAGCACAGAGCCCTGAGGGACTCCATTGGTGACTAGCCTCTTTGTGGAGGTGGTCTCATTGATTTTATCCTCCTGGTTCCTATCAGTGAGCCAACTAGCTATCTAGTGTGTTATAAAGGGGGTTATACCTAGTTCTGTAAGTTTGTTGACAATGCCCAAGTGGGTATTGTATCAAATACTTTAGCCAGATATAGGTAGGCAATACACACCATTTTATCCTCTTCTCTTGCCTTACCAACTTTTTCAAAGAAGTCTACCAGATTCAGTAAATATACCTTCCTTTGCCAAATCCAAACTGGGATGGATCCAGTGTCTAGAGGTCCCCTATGTCTTTATTAATAATTTCCATGATAATTATTTCCATGGCTTTGCAAATCAGACTAGTTGGACTAATGGATCTGTAGTTTCCAGGATCTGTTGAAGGTCCTCCATTATGAAGGGGGATAACCATTGCAGTCCTCCTTTCATGTGGCAGAAAGCCTGTTTTAAGATTGTAGTAAAATAATGACTCTAGGGGTCCTGATTAGTCACATTTAAAACTGTTGAGAGGGCTTCCTGGGACCACTGAAGCCATGTTCTTGACTTTAGTGTGTGCAGCCAGTATATGCCCCCTAGTTATAGTTGGAGGAGTTATGTTTAAGGGTATTTTTGGAGGGATAGTTGGGGGTGCGAGGTGGGAAATGTTGGAAATGAATATGTCTATTAGGTTCACTATATCATCAGACTTGGTGAATGAGGCACCACTAACCACCTGTTTAGCATTTCGCTGTAGAAGACCTTATGGTTATTTTTCACCTGGAAGGATATCTTAACCTCAAAGTTGTCTTTGGTTGACCTAATTAACCCTCTTAGTTGGCTATTTAGTTTGATGAGACAGGCTTTATTGGCCATAATTTTCTTCCTTTTGTTATATATCTGGCTTAATATGGGACATTACCAGGGTGGTTTGATTTTTGGAGCTGGTCCTGGGCTTACTTCTAGTAGGCAAAGCAACCTCTATGCAGGCACTGACATGGTCGTATAGTGTTTCTGAGAGCAGTACAACATAGGCTGCTGTGTTCTCGGATTTGGATGGGCACCATACCTCTCAACCTCTTAGAGCAAGAATTCTGGACAAAGTCATAAATAAAAGTGGGACAAAGGCCCAAAAATATGGACAATTTTTAAATATTTCTCTTACAAACTTAGAAAGCTGATAGAATAACAGATTTTGTATTAGCATGAATTTTCTGAAGGTTGTGAAATCTAAAACTCAAATGTCTGTCATTATTTTCTACTTTCAATCTTTAGTGACTTACTAATTTTCCAGAAAAACACAATTTCATGAAAAATGGACCACAAATATGAGACCAAAATCTGGACATTCTGCAAAAATCTGTACAGTTGAGAGGTATGATGGGCACTGAAGTTTGACAAACATTACTTAATAATAGGCAAGTTGCCCCAGAACAGTTCCTGTTACTGATTTTAATGGAATTATGGAGTTAATTCTGATTTTCAAAAGAGAGAGTTTTATGGTCCGACCTTACCAGGGAGGACAGGACATTTTGGGGGGGGGTGCACCCTTTTCCCATGTTTGTAAGCATGAGGTGTAATATGTTGGAGCCTCTAGTGGGCATATTCATTATTTGGTCAAGGGTGTTTTTATTTACAAAGTCCAGGAGTATCTGTGCCTACAGATTTGAGGCTGAGTAGGATTCCAGTCTATAGAGGGGTAATTAACGTCTTCCATGAGTAAGGTTTTAGGCTGGATGGTAAGGGTCCTCAGTAGGTCTGAGTATGCATTGTGAGCTTCTTGGGACATGACGTTGACCTATAGCTGGCTAGGATACATTACAGGATTTTGTCTGTGGTGATCTGCACATGGAGGGACACCAGCATGTCATCCTCTTTGCCTACTCCAGATGTCTGCTTGTTATTGATGTATATTGAGACACCTCTACCTTTATCTGTTGTCCAAACATGACCCACAAATTTAATTTATATAGGGGTAATTTACTGACTGCCTCTGTGCATCAGAGGGGATGAAGATACAAACTGAATATTAACCAGTGCACCTAAGTCTGTCAGGTGTCATAAATACACTAGTCACTACTCACTAATTTAGGATGATGGCAGCATTTTATGGTCTAATACTGTGGAAGGTGCTAAAACCTTGGACTGCCGGAGTATTCTCTGCTGCTTTAACCCATGTCTTGGTAACTCCACAGATATTTATATTCGTGAGTGAGAGGAGAGCTTGGAGGCAGTGTACTGTACATTTTTTATTTAGGCTCCTGGCATTGAGCAGTAACATCCTGAGGTTCATTTGAGTTGATTTTGCTATGTCAGTAGGTTTGTCAATTTGGCATTACCCAGAAATGGTACTAAAGCTGTGGATAAAGTTTTACCCAGTGTTCGAAAGACTAGAGGGAAAAAGCATTGATCATCCTTGGCAAAGCAAGGTCATTTACACCTACATGGACTATGATGGAATCATTAACTCGAACAATGGCAATTGGAAAGAAGAAACCACTAGAACTTGTAGTAAAACCTCTTCAAGTCAGCTTAATTCACTAAAACACGGTACACACATTAATGCCTTCTTTAGCACTGCGTTTTTGTTTTATGGTGTTTTAGTGAATAAAGCTGACTAAAGAGGTTTCACTACAAGTTCCAGTGCTTTCTTCCTTCCACTTGCCATTGTTTGGGTTACTGGTGACATATTTGGCAATTTTCTTTTGTCTGGTTTATGATGGAATCATACTGGTGCCTGTGGTGTAATCACTTGGGTGCATGCACGATTTGACAGGTCCTGCCTCCAGATAGACAACTAACAGTTATTGTCTCCTTCTTCAACCTGGTTAGAGAGGCATCACTATATCTTACAATGGAATCTCCTATGACAAGATTCCTGGGAAGTATGTTTGCTTGCCTTAGGAGATTAGTGTCTGGGGCTCCACTCAGAGTATTTGTGCTGTTAGGTGTTGTGTTTTCTGAGGGCCTTTTGGCTTGCTATGGCATAGCTTTGACAGTGAATGGTATAGGGAATCTTTGCTGTTTAGGAAGATTGCTTTTAAGTGCCTCAGAATACATTAATCTGTGTGTACATTGTGTGCTATGTCAGATGAGTGTTGTGTGCGTGGTTTTGACTTCCTGATGTGCACTTGCATATGACAGTTTCACCTCCAGTATTATTCTGTAAGTACACCTCTCACATACTGTGTCTTCTTCTTTAAGGATAAAATGGCTGTTAGTAAATATGAGACAACTGCTACATAGTCTAAAGATGCCCATATCCACCAAGCTGGCTACAGAGAAGTTAGGAAATTGCATATCCATACTGTCCAGACCTTTGATTGGTGAGCTACAAGTTGGGGAGAGTTTGTACTGGAGTTAGAAAGCTATTAAGGGTTCTTTGTTGGTGCAGACTAATAAGGGTGCTTTATTGGGCAGATTATGCTAAACAGCACTAAGTTCTACTAACTGTAATGTTCACACAATAATGAATTCTACTTAATCTGCAAGTATTGCCACTCAACGCCCAACGAGATGCTCTAAGCTTGTCGGCATACAAGGTATTTGCTCTATATTGCTGCTTTACAAGGTACAGTTTTATGAATTGTTTTACAAGGAAAATTTGCTTTCTCTGTGTTTTACTACTGTATAGGGCTAACCTACGCAAAAATGCAAAATTAGTAGCAGCACAATAAAAAGAGAAAACTAATGAGCCCTCTGGCCAATAAAGTGACTGCACTGTGGGTCCTTTTGTGTATTTCCCAACTCAGATAGACCAGGCAAACACCTCCTGGAACAAGATAAATAAATCCAGTCCTCCTAATGTTAAAATGCAGTAGAAGAGATCCATAAGTGCAATGCTACCACAAACCAATTAAACAGCTTGCTGGATATCCCTTGCCGAAGGCAATTTCAAGGCAGTCTTACTGTAGTAACAGTGAGAAGACAATCATTTACCAAAAGCAAAAAAAATCAATGAAATGCACACACACATAAAAGCATGAACCAGTAGTGATCACTCAAAATAGTGGTACTTTCCCGTTATCGGAGCAACCTTTATTTTAAGCACTGTACTAATTGCTTAAAATGAGCAAGGTAAAACAGTTTACTGGCTCTGTTTTGGGATGATAATAAAACAGAAATTACCCCTTGATAGTGGTCATTGAGAGATACCCGCACAAATAGTCTTCTTGAACAGAGCGGCCCTCCTTGTTGGTTTGCCTTGTTTGATTTCATGGTAAATCACAGGATGTGGCCAAGTGCTGCAGTTCTGTACT
The DNA here is from genome assembly GCF_019279795.1 of Protopterus annectens. NCBI lineage: Eukaryota > Metazoa > Chordata > Ceratodontiformes > Protopteridae > Protopterus > Protopterus annectens. The sequence goes on along the minus strand of NC_056748.1, from coordinate 844,151,408 downwards.
TCTTACTGTTTATAAAATGCATATTAACTAATACCTTGCTGTTCTACTTAAGCAAAATAGAGCCATATTTAAAATATCATACTTTATTTTGACCTTTGATGCGATTCCTTTCAGTCGGTGCCATCTACATGCAGAACAACCAAGCTGTTCTACTGCCTGCAATAATTGCTTACTAAGTGACAGAGCAAAAACAGTGGGTGGGCTCTGCATGGGGAAGAAAGTAAAAGTAGAAAAACTGTTCGCATCCTGATAGTAATCATGCTTCTCATTTTTTAGAAACGCATGGTAATGTAAATTTGTTGTTCTGTAAAAGAATTCAAGTAAATCTTAGTAGTATTTTTTAAAATCGTCACTTAAGTTTCATGACAGAGAGAAGTTCGCATCATAAACTATTGTTGATTTCAGTCAGCAATGAGTTTCATACTTCGCTGGGGTCATAAAACACGTGTTGATGAAGCACCTCTTGTTTTGTTAAAATTTGTAATCATTTAGAGAAATATTTAAAAACAGACCACAATTTTGGCATTTGTGAGCCAAAATCACAAGCAAACAACATGAAAGGTATGGCCTTGGGTAACCTGTGCTTGCTAGGCAACATCTGTTTTCATTTTATCGTTTGCTGGAAATTTGGTAATGCCATGTTGCACATGTTTACATTTATTTATTTATTGTATGCTTCTACTTTATGCTAAGTTCAGAGATGCACTCACACTGAAAGATGACTAGGAAACATCATGTGCAATCAGACGAGGCACCCTGCAAAAAGTACTACTGAAGGGTGCCTTTTCTAACTTGCTTTATTGAGGTTGGGTGCTTTCTAATGCAATAGTCCCTTATTTTTTCACAATGCAGTTCATCTTGCATAGTGACATTTCTGCCATTCTTGTAAATCACTGAGGATTACATTCAGTCAATAATGCTAGAGTTGATATTAAAGTCCCATGCTTTGTATGTTTCATAAAATGCAAGCTCCTGAAATCTTTTATTCTGTTATCCATTTAACCTCTTAACTGCAGAATCAAGGAAAATATAGAATAATCAGGTACAATCAGGGATACTTTTTAAAATACCAGTACTATTAGATTAAGAAGTTGATAGAATAAGATGAGTTTTCTTGATTTGTTAAACGCGATCAGTGCATGCCCATGCTAGCGTGTTACAACTGTTGCCCCGATAATGGAAAAGTACCAAAATAACTTAAGCAAGTGAGATTTAGAAATCAAAGGTACTTAATTTTGCCTGAATGGCACTGGATACAAATAGAACACCTCTGGGATGCAAGCTAGGACACAAGTCTTTGCTGAGGTCTAGGAAAGTCAGCAGGAGACAGTATGTAGTAAAGATGGTTTATTCGAGCAGTACTGGTTTGTTGGGTGGGCAGTCAATATCACGGATCTATGGAAAACAATGGGTGGGAAGAGTACATTCATAGTTTATACAATAGACAATAGCAGTGAAAGATGGGAGGGAGGGACTTTGGAAATCAGATTACCATACGGGTGGAGGCCAAAGAGACAGCTTATAAGGAACTAGCAGGCTAGCTAGAGAGGCATCCAATCAAATAAAGTCCATATTGGAGATATTTCAGAAACTTTAGCTTAATGTGTTACTGAGGGGTGTGCGTTTATTAACAAGGATGTTGTAGATGATGCAGAACAATATATATTAACTGTGCTGTATTCAGGTAGACCAGAGAACTGATGAGTAATTACCTGTGAACATTCATACACACACATAGAACAGCAGTGAAGGATTTATATAAACTTCTGTGATCTGGGTTTGTGGTTCAGTTCCAGAAATGTTCAGGTATAAGGGCTAGAAAAAAAAGGAATGTGCCAGAAAGGTGCAATAAACAGTTATGAATTTAAGTGTTCTAGTTCTGTGCCTGTAGAACAGTAATGGTTTAGCAGTAATTTCTCTGATTTTCTTAAAGTGATAATTTGGTTATAAAGCCATCCAAGGGTTATGCTTATTTGTAGTTTGATTATGTTCAAATAGGATGAAGTACACTAAAGAAATATGAGAGATGATATGGATGACCACAAACAACAGGAGCAGGATACATAATAGCATCATATTGAAGATCATGACCAGTATAAAACCCAAATGAGAGTCTCTATACTTAGCTTTAGGTTTAAGATGTCAGAACTTAATAATAAATATGGGTTATATCCATAACACCTGGGGACAGATGAGCTTCCGAAAGGCATTACACAGCAAAAAGAGAAGATGAATCAGGGTAATAAAGTCATGTAGTTGGGAAGGTTGGTTAAGCAGAGAACATATATTGTCCAGCTGCCTTTCCAGTGTGTTAGGCTGCAGTCCTTCATGGTTATGTATAGAAAGTATGCTCATTGCAAAAGGCTTAAATCAGAGAAACTGACAACCACTGGCTACTCCCTTTGTGTCCTAATTAACATGGGTCTGGTTTAAGATGTTGCCTCTTTGATTTATCTTATTATTTATTGGCATTTTTTTTCCAGGAAACTCTGACTGGGCAATAACTCATTTTTAGAGGATGCCCTGGTATAAAAGCTCTAATATATTACATGACAGGAAAACAGTTTTCCATTTGTTATGGATATTTTTCTAAGATACAAATTATAGATGAATTGCCCTCTTCATGCGCTCCTATCTGCACATACTTCTTAAATTAAAATTATATTTTATGTACATTATGAACACGCAGTTATTGTCACCATCTTTTTATATGCCTTTTGTTTCAGTTATATAATACTGTCTTACACAAATAGCTAGACCAGCAGTGTAGTTGGGTGACAGCTGTCTGAAAAATAGGAATACATAAAATATAAAAGCCTCATAATAATCAGAGTGAGGAGAGTATTGGTCATGCCCTATTATATAAGCAGGTGGCACATAAAGAGGTTACAGAAAAAGCAGGTCAGGAAGGTGGGCATGAACTAAAGGTCAAGGGCTTGCAAATAGGATGGGTTTGTGCAAATTCCCAAGATGATGGAGGGGAAGCTACTGATAATTGTCAAGGAAAAATAACTGGCTTTCCACACTGACCTTGCAATAGTTAAGTCTCAACCAATCCTACCATCTCAAAAAGCAGACTGAAATAGATGAACATGATTGCTGACCACATTGTGGTCACACTAAGATTCAAAAAGATGCATGTTTTGTAAATCATTTTCGATGTTGTGCCCTTCTCCAGCAATTTTCAGCAAAAATATAGTTACTCAGGATAACAGCAGACAAATAGGTAAGGTGCATGATGGAATAATTTGAAGGAAGTTTAGAAGGGAATGAATGCAAGTGTTCCACAACTTTCTAAACATATGTACCTCCCAATCTGTAAGTGTTGAAAACTGGTCCAAAGGCTCTTATAAAGTCTGGGACTTCTTCAGAATAAAATTCGAACACTGAAGACCATATAACTCTTCCTGTATCCTGTAGGATTGTGAAACATAACTCTCAACTGTCCCTGATTTTGCAGAATTTCCTTGATTTTGCCTCCTATCTTTGGTCTGTTCCTCTTCAAATTTGTGGTTTTCTGGCAAATTGTGGAGAACTACAGTCACAAAATAATGACATATATTTCAGTTTCAGACTTCATATCCTCCAGAAAATGCATGCAAAAGCAAAGCCTCTTGTTCTAACAAGCTTCAAAGTGCTGAAGAGAAATATTTAAAATATGTCCCTGATTTTTGAGTTAAGAGATTGAAAGGTATGTTGTGGGATAGAAACACCCATTTAAAAAAAAAATTGAGAGTAACAAAAATTACTCAAAAATATAAACAAATTTATTAAGACACAATGTAAAATCCATAGAATATAATGAGTGATACTGCAAAACCTATAGCACAAAGTCATCTATTTTACTTTCTGAAAAGGAGAAACATAATACAAGTCCTCTTTCTTTACATTACTGGAGACAGCAGTATGTTGGCCATGTAGTCTAGTTTCTGTGTACAAAGCAGCTTTGAAGTTCGGGTTAAAGGTCTCTGTTATCTCTAGCTTACTGTCTCATCAAACCATTTCTCTTCTTTTAGAATCTTATACTCCTCAACCTCTCTTTACCTATGCCTGAATAGTTTTAATAATATCTCCCAGTCATATTCATTATTTTGTGGCACCATTCATTCCATCCTCTATACTTCTTACATAAACCCCGTTATAGTCATATATATTGTCTCTGAACCTCCCTTTTCTGTCCTACCTAGTTCTTTCCCTTACCTCAATTTCTTTGAATTTCTAAGCACTAATCATATGATCTATTGTCTATCTGACAAACCCATAAATCCTCCTCTTCAAATGTTCACTGTTCAACATCTGCTAATGCATAACTATCTTTTATACTGTAATAGCAGCCTCTTATTCCATATGAATGCAATCTAATTGGCTAATGTATGTGTAATTGTTAATGTGTATTATGTAATGTTTGTTCATGTGTATTACTGAATGAATGGTTAAAATATTTGTAATACATTGGAGCTTTTTTCCCCAACCCGCTGCTGAAAAGGGGGTTTTGACTAAATGCAATCAGACAAACCCAGAAAACAAGAGCAAAATAAACAAAATCAAAGTAGAAAATAAATAAAATCATATGTGATAGGATTCACAGAATCACTTGAATGTGGTAAATCAAGCCTAAAATAGGTATATATTGTCCAAAATAGGTATATTTTAGAGGTTTGTTCCTCAATAGTCTACCAAAGCATGGTCTGATGGGTCAATCTCAGAAAACACTCAATAGGGAAAAAACAGCAGAATTCTGAGCTGTTAGCCATTGGTCGGCATGTGTGTCTCCTTACTGTGAATACTACCTCATGAACAGTTTGCCTAAAGTGTCCTCAAATATGAATTTGCAATTCAGATTGAAAACTGGCTCAAGAATGCACAAGAATACCCATATGGCTGCAGCCAGCTTCTCCATTTTACCTGCCTTTAAATTCACATATTACGTGACTGTCAGTGGTCCAACAAAGGAGGAGGGGAACTTCTTAAATCTGTAAGTTTAATAACACTACAAATAAATAAAACAGATACTGGAGAAAGAAACAAAACCAAAAATGATAAATATGTATTTTAACAATAAGAGTAAGTAGAACTGCAAAATAAGATAAACGTATCTCTCAAGTGTACAGATTTTTGCAGAATGTCCATATTTCTGCTTCATATACTGGACCTGTTTCTCATAAAATTGGGGTTTTCTGGAAAATCATTGAGGGCTGAAGTTAGAAAATAATGACAGACATTTGAGTTTCAGACTTCATACCATTCAGAAAATTCATACTAATAAAAAACCTGTTCTATCAATTTTCTTTGTAAGAGGAATATAAAGTGTCCCTATTTTTGAGGCTTTGTCCCCATTATTGATGGCTTTGTACAGATTTCTTGATCAAAGAAGCTGAGAGGTATGAAGAGAAATGAAATGCAAGGTAATATAATGTAAATAGATTTGATAACTGGTTGCTATGCGAGTTCAATGACGATATTTGCGATCATCAGAACAAGAAAAATGTAGCAGTGATAACAGCAAAATATATACTGAAGTCTGAAATTGTTTTGTTTTGGAGAATCCCCTTTTCTCTGACATACTGCAATCTTGGAGTTTGCATACAATAGTAATGGGGTGTAGACCTCCATGTCACATTGTGATGGGCCTTGTCCTCCTGCAAAAAAAGCACTTTTAATGTGCTGCACGTGCATTTTTCTGTAACTGCTCCAGAAGCATACTTAAATATTCTTACTTTCATGACTCACAGTACTGAGAATCAAAAATTACAAATGACTTTGACAACTATAACTGGAATTATCTAACAAGAAAATGACATTTGCTAAAGGGTGTCATAAACCTAAAGCCTCAAATCAGCCTGCATAAAACTAAATCCTCATAATTTTATATTCATTAGTACGCATCACATTCTGTCCTTTGTACTGAAGGTTTTTATTAAGTATTATAATAATACGACTGAAAGGGGATAATAAGTACGTAATGTATGTCCTCAGAGCTGCTGCTGATCTGCAGAACTACATGTCCGCAGTTATTCATATTTTGTTCAATAACTCTGCTGTTTTCTACACAAAGTAACATTTCTGGACTGTCTACACTAAACATTGAACTTTTAAGACTAGTGTGATTTATGTACAAGATCATTTGATTTTCATTTAATTAATGATTGACTTGTTATTTTTATTGAATTGCTGCAAATAAAGCAGTCTAAATCCATGTAATTATGCAAGTCTCCTAATCACATACCTTACCCTAATAGCCTAATGTGGTCCCTTTATTTGCAGTTCACCACTTTTAGGAGTAATAAATCAGCTTACTAAGAATTTGGGTTTGTTTGCATATAAAAAGTGACATAATATAGTGAAGTTATCCAAAATTATTACAGTAATTCAATATATATTTTTCGATACTTTTCAATATTCAGGAGGGTTTGAATGAGAAAGAGAGAGATGGGGAGAGGTTGGTATTCAGTTACTAAGCAAATGCATTATGGGTATCTGCACTGTCTGCATATCTAGGCTGTGATTCATTGAAGCCATTTGGTTAGCATGTGATGGTTACAAAAAGGCCTAAATAAATTAACTTATAAGATGTAGATTATGTGAAATAGTGACCACTTGTAATTCACTGTCAAATTTCTACTCCAACTGCACAGATTCATTATAAAAAGTGGAGATACACCTGTTCTATCAACTTTGCAAAACAAGTACATGCTTTCTGACCCTGTAAAAAATATTTCAGGTGTCCTTGCCTTGATCCTTAGTTCTGTGTTGTTACTGCAATGTGCTAAAGTCATACACAAAAAAAAAAACGAATCAGTCAAACAACACAATAATGAAACCATGCCTTCTACACTCAGAATAAAAAGTTGTGATACAACTTTTTTTCCGAGTGTGGAAGGCATGGTTTGACACTTAGAAATAAAAGTTGTGATACAACCCCAATAATGATATACGCATGCAGACTCCAGCCAAGTAAATTGTGCTGAAGCAATGTTTGTGCTAATATAAATATCTTCACAATACCGCAGAAAGCAGATTATTAATAAATCCATCCTTTTCTCAGCACCTATTACTTTCTTGTAATCATAATACTGCCAATTCTCATTCATCAGTGACACAGGTATCCCCCAGTAAAGGCACATGTTGAGCCAACAAAACATCTCTGCCACATTAGTACTTCTGAATTAAATCACTGCATTTCTACCAGATATGCGCAGTCACTAAACGACACCAAAGTTAATGATTTCTCACTGATCAGTAATAATTTCCACTAATGATGCAATGATTTCCCATTACCAATGACAGCTTACGGTATTCACAAAACCACTGTAATATGCCCATCAAATTAATAAAACAAGTGAACTCAATAACTGTACATCGTTTTTAATTGTTTCAAATTAATTTAACATATTCCCATTATTTTTTCTTACTTTAAAAAGATCATGGCTTCCATAACTAATTTTCCCCCCAACTCAAGTAATCTCAAATGTTAAACTTACTCTTGTAAATTCAGGGACCCTTACGCATTGCGTATGCAAATGAGGTCCTTTTATGTTTTCCTCTTTGAATCACAGTAATACTGTAAGGTGCATGGCACCTTATCCACATATATGGCTCCCTGCTTCGCTTCACTTAAAGCACATCTTCAAGTAGTCACACTTTTGCCCTAAGTAGGCACGTTTATTAAGGCATCTGCACATTTATGTAGTCAGCATGAATAACATCTGCTAACTACATTTACATATTTACATAGCACCATTCTTTGTGGATTACTGCTAAACTCAGCTGAATCCTGGGACTATGAATATTACCCATGTGATCTGCTTGATCTAAATATAGGTGACTTGTGCTACCTGTATGGCAAATTACCTTTCTCTTTTTCAAAACATTACAAAAACAGCTACATTTGTGCTTCATAATGACAATTTTGGTTAACATATCTTTAAATATACTGTGTGGTTCATAGGTTCATACTAGGCTATCTGCCCTAGGGAATTTATAAGCCTAGCCGAGTGTGTTTGGCTTTCGCCACCCATTTTAAATTAATTTTGCTATGCCCTTTTTCGAGGTTAGTATACTGTGCCTCTGTCTGACAGTGACACAGAAGTGATACCCGGGGTAAACCTACTATCTTCCATCCACTCATCAAGATTCCTCTTGAAGAGAGTCAATGAGGGACTCTGCTTAACCTGGACTGGGATTTTATTCCAGAGTGAAGGGAGCCTCTGGGTTATGAATCTGTACCTCCAGCATGTCCTATTTATTTCATTGCTGAGGTTCAAGTCTCTTGAGTGCGTAGCTCGATGGGATTTGGATTTTCTGAGGTGCAGCATGTCCATTAATTCCGGGTTGGACATGGCTTTATACGTCAGACACATATCGCCTCTGAGCAGGTGGTATGCCATGGAGTAGAGCTGGAATTTTTTTAACCGGGCAGCATATGGCATCTGTTTGAGCCCTTTGATCCTCTTGCTGAGGTACTTTTGGGGTCTTTCCAGTTGCTGCAGGTGTCTGGTAAGGTACATCCCAAAAGGGGCATTGTACTCAATTATGGGCCTGATAAGGGATGAGTAAAGAGGCACGATGACCTCCCCTGATCTAGATGTGAATCCCTTCATGATTAGGTGGGCTATATAAAATGTTTTTCTAACCACTTTGGCCATGTGGTTGTCAAATGAAAGATTGCTATCAACTTGGGTCCCCAGGTCCCTAATTACTTCTTCTGTACTTAATGGATTACCACCTATGTGGTAATTTGTGGGCACTTTGTTTTTGCCAAAGAGGATGACTATACACTTTTTGGCATTTAGCTTGAGGCCATGGCTCTGGCACCAGTTGTCTGTTTCTATGAGGCCCTTTTGTAGGATGCTTGTGTTGGCTGGAGAGTCTATTATGACACCCAGTTTGCAGTCATTTGCGAACTTGGTCAGCCACAGTCCTTCCGTGTTAACCTGTACCTCAGAGAAATATATACCGAACAAGAGAGGTCCCAGGACTGAGCCTTGTGGGACGCCACTTGTAACTGGTTTGGAGTCTGACATGGCTCCAGCAATTCTAACCATGTGGGTTCTGTCCTTGAGCCAGTTTGCAACCCATCTAGTGACATAGGGGTTTATATTTAAGCTGGTGAGCTTATCTATAATGCCCGAGTGGGGTATTGTATCGAAGGCTTTTGCAAGGTCCAGGTAGGCTGTGTGGACCACCTTCCCCTCATCAATGGCCTTGGTGACTGCTTCAAAGAAATTGACCAGGTTTAAGAGGCAGGATCTGCCCTTAACAGAGCCGAACTGGGTAGGATCCAGTGTCTGTAGGTCCCCAATATCTTTATTTATGAGGTCCATAATGATCCTTTCCATAGCTTTGCAGACCAAGCTAGTCAAGCTTATGGGGCGATAGTTTCCAGGATCCGTTGAGGCACCACCTTTGTGGAGAGGGACCACTGTTGCTGTACACCACTCTTTGGGTACATATCCTATAGTAAGGCTGAGATTGAACAGTAGTTTTATGTTTGGGTTTAGTTCTTCTTGGAGTTCATGTAGTTCGCAGCCCAGGACACCATCTGGTCCCATTGATGCTGTGTTTTTTGCTTTGGAGGCTCTTACCTGAGCATCTGAGATGTCAGGGTGGCAGCACTCTGCTGGGATAGATATTTGCCCTTTTGGTGGGGAAGGGGGAGAGAAGTTTGCGCTGAACCTGTCAGCTAGGATGTTGGCAATGTCTGTGGGTTCGGTATATTTTTTATTATTTTGGACTAATTCTGAGCATATCTGGGAATTCCCACCCAGGTTTCTAACATAACTAAAGAAAGCCTTGTGTTTATCCTTAGTGTCCTGTGCAATTTTTCTCTTGAAGCTGGCCTTAGACGATTTTAGAGTGCCCGTAGTTTTTTTGCTAATACTGATCAGAGATGCCTTCCCTTTTTGGGATTTTGCTCTATCATGTAGTAGCTTCCTCCTTCGATTGTATAGTTTGTTTATAGCTGGGGTCCACCAGACAGGACGCCTAACTTTGGAGGATTGGGTCTTGGTTTTATTTGGGATTGCATGATCCATGCATTCCTGAAGGTGTTCACAGAATGTGTTTATAAAGGATTCTGCGGTCTGGGCCGTATTTTCCACAGGCCCGGGGGCTTTGAAGGATTCCACCTCGGTTTTGAGAAGTGCGAAATTTGCTTTAGAGAAGTTTTTCACTGTGGTTTTCTGGGCAGGGGCTGGGGTCGGGATGTGAATATCTAGTGAGATTAGTTTATGGTCTGATCTTACCAGTGAGGGATACACTTCTGGTCTGGTGCATAGAGTCCCCATGTTGGTGATGATCAGGTCCAGTATGTTTTCCCCTCTTGTGGGAGTGGCAACAAGTTGTTCCATAGCATTTGAGTTTATAAATTCTAGGAACCTTTGGGCTAGGGTGTTGGAGCTAGAGTAATGCTCCCAGTCTATGTTAGGGTAGTTGAAGTCGCCCAATATAATGGTGTTTGGAGAGACCATCATATTTTCCAGTGTTCTCAGGAAGGCCGGGTGGGGTTCTTGGGTTTGGGAGGGTGGTCTATAGCAGGCTATAAACTGGAAGGCAGTTTTACCTACTGTTAGTTGCACATGGATAGTCTCTGATGCTTCGTGCTGTGCCACCAACCTGGAGGTGTTGGTATCTTTGACAAATATTGATACTCCCCCTCCTTTTGTGGTTCGGTCCAGGTTTTGGGGCCGAAAAACATGGTATGAGGTATAACCTGGTAGTGCTGGGGTGCTCTCGGGAGCCTTGAACCAGGTTTCTGTTACTGCACAGATATCGATGTTCTCCATGCTAAGGAGAGTTTCGAGTGTGTGCATCTTGAGGTTTAGACTTCTGGCGTTGAGTAGCATTACTCTTAGTTTCTTATCCCTTGTGATCCCTATGGAGGTGGGTTTGTCTTTTGAGCCTTGCCTAAAAAAGGCACTATGAGGGTGGCAAGAGCCTTTGCCAATATCCGAAAGCCCAGGGGTGACAGGTGCAAGCCGTCTCTAGCGAAGCATCGTGGCTTGTCGAGCATGTCATCCCAGGCAGACAGGCATTGGATCCCCTTTGAATTACACCAATACTTAAGCCAATTGTTGAAATTTATCATCTTGTCTTCATATTGTGGCATCATTCTTGGTGAGGGTAAGATGCTACTCAAGGTCAGGGACATACCGGCCTGGGCTACATGCTCAGAGAGCTCCTCTATGTCTCTTTTCATGTAGTCCAGGGAGGTATATCTCAGGTCATTTACATCAGCATAGACAATGACTGAGTCATATTTGTACTTGCCCTGGAGTGACCTGAGTGCTTGTGTTATGTATCGGATCCTAGCGCCTGACAGGCAGCTCACCATGACCTTCTCCTTGTTCAGCCTGGTAAGCTGGACGTCAGTGTGCCTGACGATAGAGTCACCTATTACAAGTGTATTAGGTGTGTTGTTTAGCCTTAAGAGCTGTGGCTGCTTGGCACACTGGCTTTGTGAGCTATGTGTTGCACGTGTTTTGTTTTGGGGTAGCGGTTGCTTGGGTGTCTGCTTTGGAGGTCTCTGCTGCTTAGGCATATTTTTATTTAGAGCCTCCGAGTATGTTTTTGTGTGTTTATGTGTTTGGTTTGCTGTTGTGGTAGGTCTATGTGAGACTGGAATTGTAGTGAGTGTGGTTTCCTTCTCCTCCTGACTGGTTATGCCAGTACTGAGTTGAGAGAGCTTAGCCTCCAGTTTGGCTATATGGTTACATCTCTCACATGTGTTGGAATTTGTTGGGAGGAGGAGAGGGTTGTCTGTGTACATGAGGCAGTTGTAACATTGCCTCAAGATTCCCAGATTCACCAGCTGGACCGGAGAGGAGATTGACAACTGACCTTTGGACATGCTAGAATAGTATTGGGAATTCCTTTATAATTGAAAAAAAGGGCCAATGGGGAACAAAGTGCTCAAGAGGAGTTTGTGAGGGTGTAGTGCTTTTAATTTTTTAGTGCTGACTTATATAATTGCTTTAGTGAGCAAGTGCCAGGCTTTAGAGTGGGAATAGGGTGTTTATTATGAGAACTAGACTAGTTCTAAGGGAAAAAGTGAAGACCAGACTTTGTGGAGCCGAGAATGGTTTAAACTCAATTAAGCGGCACTGCCCGATGCTGCACTATGCGCAAAATCGCGCAAAGCCACGTTAAAGCGGGTTTTATACAGGGGGGACTTGAAACAGCGAGCAATTGGCCCAAAACAGCCAATAGACTACCAGATTCTTGTGCTGGGAACACTTCTCCAGGGATAGATAGGCTTCTCAAAGCTCCCCACTGCCACTGGTGAACAAAGAAGCCTCCCTTTATCCAAGAAAGGAAATGGGCAACACAGGGACTTTCCAAAAGTCCAGAATACAGCAAAGCCTGTATTTGGACTACTCTAGGTCAGGAAAGACAGGAAACAAGGATAATTTCTTTTTTTTTGCAACAAACAGCAGGAAAATGCAATAAATATGTAACACAGGCTAGCGCACTTGAGTGTGACACCCTGACATACAAGGCCATGACCAACCCGAAATAATGGACATGCTCCACCTCAAAAATCCAAATCCACCAGAACCACTAGAGCATGGGAGATCGTAGGTTTACCCCGAATCATCTCTGTGTCACTGCTGGACAGAGGCACAAAAAACTGGGGCACATTATTTAATAAAATAAGGTGGCATAAGCTGTAGCCTCAACAGGTAAAAGCAACAAACAGGACAAACTTTAAAAGTGCAGGTGCAAAAACAACTTTAAACAATTTAAAACAGTTCAAGAAGCAGAAGTACTTGCAGTTTAGCTAGATCAGACAGTTGCCCAGGTAGTAGCAGGAAAACAAACACTTTTATCAGGTTAGCAGTCGCTCTTTTAGCCTCTCTGCTGCTAGCACCACTCTGCAGGACCACAAGGAGCTTGGCTAATTAAAATCCTATTTCCACTAAAAAGAAAGCTCATATGCAACAACAAGGAATGCAGAAGACTATATGTTGGTGCAAACTGCAATAATCGGATTTTTTACGGTAAAATTACCAGATTGTAGACAACAATTTTAATCAATTTCCTTCAAAAATGAAGGGTTTATTTATGCTCAAAGCTTAATTTACATTTTGTTTGTATCTCTTCTGGCTACCTGTTACAATATTAAGAATGCTCTAGTTCTGTAATTTCTGCAGAAGAACACCAATTGTTCACATTTCTTGCGCAGACCTTTGTATGGTACTTACAAAAATTCATAAATCTTTTCTGCAGTGTTTTTAAGCTAAATTTAAAATTATCCAAAGTGTAGCATCAGCTTCTTACAATGTTCACATGGTTGTAATGAGTTGTTGTGTCTTTCGGCTTTTCCCGGTTAGGGCTCGCCACAGCGGAACCCCGGTCCGCTAATGATTGGTAGTTGATTTTTACACGCCGAGTTACCAGCCCTGATGCACAACCTTCAATGAAGGTAAGCCCATTCACGCATGTCTCCACGCAGAAGACGCTCTAGCTGAGAATCGAACTGGACAGCGTCTTATTGTGAGGCGACAACGCTACCGCAGCACCACCACCGTGGATTTGTTTCTTTTAAATGGGCCAAATTCTAAATGAATGGAACAGCAGAGTGAATTCCATCTATTCTTGGGAAGCACTGCTTCAACATGAAGAAAAAGACTTTCCTCTTCCTCTTCATTCTTATGAATGCAGATGGATGGAAGAAACTACTACTTCCAGTGCAGTGGAATGACAGAGGGCACTTCTGTTATATAGCATGACTTAGTAACACTTCCTGCTACAGAACCATGTAATGCTTGATGTACACAGTCTGACAAAGTGCTTCTGATGTTATTTACATGCCCCAGCTCTAGTATGCCAACACTGATGCACAGTACAGTGAGACTGGTGTTAGAAAGACATGAGTGTAAGCTAGGGGCAGTGGCATAAGGACAAAGAAGGGTTGTTTCACCCTGTAGCCTACAGCTGCTGAGGAATGCATGGGGCATGAAAACAAAATCTGGCTCTGTCGTGTCGAATAATGGAGCCCTTGTTGTAACCAAGGTGACTGGGATACAGTTAGCAGCCCCAGCAATGTAGAAGCTATGCAGGCTAACAGAGAAGTGAAGGGGTGTGGCCCAATTACCTCTTTGGGGGGGGGAATGTAGGGAAGTGTGATTTCTCCTTTGGAGACTAGGGAAACCATGTCCTATGTTTGAGGGAAGATACTGTGGGATTCATTGCGGACAATGTTCCTCACAGAAGGAAAGGATGACCAGCATGGGCAGCTCATTGCACATCCCACTTTGCTCTGCAAGCCATGTGTGTAAAGAGAAACATTCCTGATGGCTCCACCCAATCAACCCTCCCAGTAAAAGAGAACAAGAGATCAGATTGGATAGAAGGGGGTTGTGGGGGCAAAATGTAAGATGTGTAGTCTGCACATGGCATGACATATGTTTAACTTCAGGGACAATTCAGTCATAGTGCACTTACAAGGAGGATGGCCAAAGTGCTTGCATGGTAAACAGATTCTATCATCCACATGGGGAATATGTGGATTGCCTTGAGTTTAGTGGCTTTAGTTAGTGGTTATCGTGGCCTTAAGAAGGTACAATGGCAGAGGTATACTACAGGGAAATGACAGAACTTCACACAACCACTCTGTAATAGGCTGTGTTAGGAGCCTGCTTTGGCCTTAGCACTGCTGTATAGAGAAAGTACCTGTTGTACTACACAGTATCTGATTCCCCATTCATTATGAATGACAGATAAGTGGCTAGGATTATATTTATATTGACCACAAAGAAAGAGGCAAAAAAACACATTTAGAAATGGTAGAGTTCCCCTGCCACAACGGTAGAATAATGTCACTGCTTTTTTTTGTGACTGTAGGATATGGGCTAACTTACAGGCACTTTCAGAGAGAATGAATAGTATGATGTCAACACAAATATCCCACAGCATAAACCTGTGTGGCTTTAAACCTTATAGATGGCCATTCAATGACAGCCATGTTAATAAGCACAGGAGATGGAACTGATAACCTCAAGTTGTGGTGGCCTACAAACAGGACATGCCTGACTTTTCATGTATGATCTGACACATTATACTTGTCTTGATGATAGGACAGCACCTACAGTGATTCTTTTGGTCTCAGAAATAAGGAAGGCTTTTTCTTATAAAGGCTTGAGCAGTTTCTTATTTGTATCTATTGTGTTGGAATACATGCAAACTTTATCTTACAAATACCAGTATAAGAGGAATAAAAAGCTCAGCTTGTCCCAGGATTATATTACCCCTTGTTGAGCTAAAGCCACACAGCTGCTGGGAAATTTTGTCAGATGACACAAACACACACACACACACACACACACACACACACACACACAGGCATCAACCCCTATATTCAAATTTTGCACTTGAGGTTAAAGTGTCAGCCACATCAACAGTGATCTTCAGCTAGAGTTAACACTCACACCACTGGGTGACTAGCCCTGATATATCTATGTGTGTGTGTGTGTGTGTGTGTCTATATATATATATATATATATATATATATATATATATATATATATATATATATATATACACACACACATATACATATATATATATATATATATCTATATATATATATATATATATATATACATAGATATATACATATATATATATATATATATATATAGATATATATATATATATATATATATGCAAACACACACACACATACACACGTAGTGGATATAAAAAGTGTACACATCCCTGTTAAAATGCCAGTTTTTTTCTGATATAAAAAATGAGACCACAATAAATCATTTCAAAACTTTTCCCACCTTTAATGTGACCTATAACCTGTAAAATTCAATTGAAAAAGAAAAAAAATCTGTTAAGGGAAAAATATAAAAAATAAATGTACAATAAGCTGGTTGCATAAGTGTGCATACCGTTAAACACATACTTTGTTAAAGCACCTTTTGCTTTAATTACAGTATTCAGTCTTCTTGGGTACACACCAAAATCAATCAAAGAGACTCTGATTAACCCCAAATAAAGTTTGGTTGTCCTAGCAGGATTTTCCTGACATTAGTTCAGTTGCCTGCTACAACAAAAGCCATGGTTTGCAGAGAGCTTACAAAGCATCAAAGCTCACATTGTTGAAAGGTATCAGTCAGGAGAAGCATACAAAAAAATTTCCACAGCATTGGATATACCATGAAACACAGTGAAGACAGTCATCAAAAAGTGGTGAAAATATGGGACAACAGTGACCTTGCAAAGAACTGGATGTCCCTCCAAAACTGATGAAAAGACAAGACAAAAACTGGTCAGGGAGGCTGCCAAGAGACCTACAGCAACACTGAAGGAGCTGCAGGAATTTCTGACAAGTACTGGTTGTGTACTACATGTGACAAGAATCTCCCATATTCTCCATATGTCTGGCCTACGGGGTAGGGTTGCAAGACGGCAGCCTTTTCTTACACAGAAAAACATCCAGGCCTAATTAAAATTTGCAAAACAATGCATCAAGTCTCCCAAAAACATGTGGGAAAATGTGTTATGGTCTGATGAAACCAAGGATGAACGTTTTGGCCACAATTCCAAAAGGTACATTTGGCGCCAAAACAACACTTCACATTACCAAAAGAACACCATCCCCACAGTAAAACATGGTGGTGGCAGTATCATGCTTTGGGGTTGCTTTTCTTCACCTGGAACTAGGGCTTTAGTCAAGGTGGATGGAATTATGAACAGTTCCAAATACCAGTCACTATTGGCCCAAAATCTTCAGGCATCTGCTAGAAAGCTGAAGATGAAGAGGAATTTCACCTTTCAATCTGACAATGACCTCAAGCATACATCCAAATCGACAAAAGAATGGCTTCACCAGAAGAAAATTAAAGTTTTGAAATGGCCCAGCCAGAGCCAAGACCTAAATCCAATAGAAAATCTGTGGGGTGACCTAAAGAGGGCTATGCACAAGAGATGCCCTTGCAATCTGACAAATTTGGAGAGCTTTTACAAGGAAGTGTGGGCAAATATTACCGAGTCAAGATGTGCAATACTGATAGACTCCTCCCCAAGAAGACTGAATGCTGTAATTAAATCAAAAGGTGCTTCAACAGAGTATTAGTTTAAGGGTATGCAAACTTATGCAACCAGCTTATTGTATTTTTTTATATTTTTTCCCAAACAGATTTGTTTTTCAATTGAATTGTATGGGTTATAGATCACATTAAAGGTTGGAAAAGTTTTGAAATGATTTATTGTGGTCTCATTTTTTTATATCACAAAAACCTGGCATTTTAACAGGGGTATGAACACTTTTTATATCCACTGTATGTATATATATATATATATATATATATATATATATATATATATATATATATATATAGAGAGAGAGAGATGTGTGTGTGTGTGTGTGTGTGTGTGTGTGTGTGTGTGTGTGTGTGTACATTAGTGCATGTATAATCACTTACTGCATCAGTTAACCCATAGGATTAAGACCATGAGCTGTTAAATAACTGCTTCCTATAACCCAGGGGCTGATCCCCCCAGTCTCTGTTTGTCTACTGTGTAATTGAGAAAGTCACAACCAGGCAGTGCTTTTAGATTGCCTCTGACAAAAGAACCTAAAGGATCCTAAGGACTTAATTGGTTAACAAATTTCATAAAAACATATGTATATGTGAGTGTGTGCTATTTATATTTCTATATATATGTATATATGAAAGAGGATAAATACCACTTAAATGTGTTCAATAATGACAAATAACAGTCCATAACTATTATTGGGACTAAAATCCTGAGGTAGTTTAGTAATTAACAATCCCATTGCTTACTAAGAAATTTCAGAGCTAAACGGTTTAAAATAAGATATAAAATAATTAAGCACGTTATTCTAGTGAACTATGATATAGCATGCCAATTTCAGCTGCCCTTTAAATATTATGATGTTATATGAAATATTCAATACAATAAAGGCTAAAGGTCATAAAAGCCACAGTCATTTGAGGCTTATGTGCATCTCAACAAATATTGGCATATTGGCATTTTCTAAATTACTCTTTTGCTTATTAAATTCAATTTTAATACCACTACAGCTCTCTTTCTTCATCACTGTGTCCCATTTCTCATTTCTATAGCATATAAGACAGCTCAGATAAGCCTGCCTTCTGCACAGTTGCAAAATGGAAATTCCTCTTTAATAAAGACACTTTCCCTGATGATTTCTGCACATACAAGTAATGTTACAAGAACACATGGTTCTTTATTTAAAAAAAACAAAAATAAAAAAAAATTACTAGGAGAATTCATGCAAAATCCCTAGTAGCAGGACAGCAGCTTCTGCTAGAGGTTTCAGAACCACCTACAGTCAGTTTATGTAATGAAAAAGGATTTTTTTTAAATCTTCGGTTATTCCTATAAGATTAGTAGTCACATATGCCTCTTTTTCAGACGTGATATTGAATTTCTAGTCTAGGTAAGTGACTTGATTAGTCTCACTGCCAATACAAGGAAACAAACCCAGAACAACAGGATGAAGCTTGTTTGTAACCCTAAATGCTAACATTCTTTTGTATTTATTTGTCACACAAGTAGTCACCCTCACCCCTTATTTGTTACCTAGTGCAGCATAGCCTTTGGTATGCTTGGCTCCACTTTGGATAATAGCACCCTCTTTTATCAAACTTATTCAGTAGTATAACATATAACAAAGACTCATGGTAACTGCAGTTTATCTGTTTTTTTCCATACTGCCAGAGTTAACTGTATTCCCTCCCCACCCTTCAGATGATTCAGTGATAAAATACATAACAGAAAGTTTAAGGAATACATTTTATTGTGCAACTCGTTTCTATAGTGCCAGGACTGCATACCTGTACTGCAATTGTTGTGCTCATGTGTGTAGGCCTGGCACTTTCGATGATGTAAAAATATAGACAGGACCAACTCCATGTTTGTATGCTAAAACAGTACATGCAACAGTCCCAAGAGATATTCCTGGATATTTATAGATTCTAACAAATGTAAGCATATACCAAATTCATATGCTTTAGTGGAATCTGTGTCCTGCACTATACCTATTTTCACTTACAATCATCATAGAGGCTTGTTTAAACCGTGCATGCATTTTGCTTGCTCATTAATAATACTCACAGTAGCATGTGCTTCTAGTACTCAGATTATCAAAAACACCATGCATATATTAAAGTCAGCCATCTTGTTTCATGCTGCAGGTGCAAAGAAATCTTGACACATAGTGCATTTGCAAATCATCTTGTAGTGTTGTTTATATATCCCCTATATAATTAAGCAAATCAACTGATCACTGATTGTTGACAAAACTTGCAAAGTTCTGAAACATAAATATGTTTATCACAGTCTCCTTCAATAAAACACATCACACCAAAATGGCATTTGACAGCCTTTATTAATATCCAACAACATAACTGTATTGCATCATTTCAAAATGTTAATCACAAGATGAATATCCTTGTAACTACAACATGTAACATCCTTGCAACCATATGCCAGGGCAGCGTATCCCTGCTCACACTACCTGAAGAACCACCGTCCAAACCACCGCTCACTTATTCTTACTAATCAAGGCAGTGTCTTACCACTCGCCTTCATCCCCCATACTCCTTGCATCAACACCCAACCCAGAGGGGGAACAAAAGAGGTGCAAGCCTGCCCTTCTTCTCTGCCTAAACGCCTACCTCAATAACCAAACCATCCAAAATGACTCAAAAAGAAAGGGATTGAGAACAGGAAAACAAGATCATATCTAAATCTGATTCCTTTTCCCAGTCACACTCACATAAAACCTCCTAAGTCTCACCCTATACCCCTACACCTACCTCACTTCCTCTAAACTTCCCCATATTAAATTAACCCTTCACATCCCAGAATCTACTTAAACCTTCAATTACTTTTTAGCCTTAACATCCTTCCCCAAATCAAAATCCCAACCCCAAATTAACTCCTCATAAGCCCTAAACTCTAAAAATGACCCTGGACAAATTGGTTTATTCCCAAACCTCATTTACTCAGCATAATTCTAGACCAACAAGTGAAGTATAAAGATAATGAAAGAGAAAAATAAGTGCATGCTTTGTGGAATGAGACTTTCAATAAAATCTGATCAGTTTCTGCAGGCATATGTTGGTATTATCGGATTAATCAAATGCACAGCTGAAAATAATCACCCCCCACAAAAACACACACACACATGTTGCAGTTGTATTTCTGTCTGTATCCTATAGACTGTTAAGAGGTGCCCTGTGTCTGGTATACAAGACATCCATTGACCAAATACCGATGGATTTACTACACATCATAAAGTCAAATGGCATGAGAAATACTTAGTGTAGGAATGTATAACTTTTCTGCAACATCAACAGAATGGTTTGGAGGGACAGGTATATCACACAAAGGATAAAACTGCTCTGGAACAAACTCCATCCACATAAAACAAAGCTCTTCCCTGTCCATATTTAAATGCAACTTGCATCTATAGATAGGTATTAGAAAATTTACACTCAAGACTGTCTCCTGTAGTACTAATGGACATAGGCAGGTCATAAATGTTTCTTCCCCATGAAAGTTCCCCCTCAAAATTCCTGTGGTATGATCTCAGTTATTCCTACTAGGGTTAATATATAATTATTGACCATAAGATGGGTAAGGACAATCTAACACCAAATGGGATAGATTAATTCAAGCATGAAAGGGGAAACTGGCTAGGCTTAATATGACTCATAATGACAGGTGGCCTAATACCTACCTGGGTGTCGCACTGGTGCAGCCGTTATCAGTATCTCCTCACAACAAGAGGTTTCCTGGTTTGATTCTCTGCTGGGGTGGCTTCAGTGTGGAGTCTGCATGTTCTCCCTGCATTCACATGAGTTTTCTCTGAGTACTCCAGTTTCCTTCCACATTCCAAAGACATGCATCTGGAGCATTTCTCCCTGGACCTCTGGTGAAAATAGGCTCTGTCCTAGTCAGACTTTCTCAGTCAACAAATGTTAAATAAAGTAAATAAAAATAAATACCTATGAACAAAGCTGAAATAGTAGAAAGCACAAAAACCAAAAGGAGAGTCAACCAACGCTATACCAGCTATGACTTGGAAAGCAAACAGTATCATGTCACAGCAAATAATGCAAAAGTGAAAAATGAAGAAGAACAGAACATACAAACACATACATTGTATTAAATGGTAGCTGCAGGAAATGCGTTTGTAATGTCAAATATTTTAATAGCTCCAGTCATGAACATCTAAATCCTTAGACAGAAACTGTATGATGACATAGACTATCACATCACACACACCTCCTGTTTAATTAGCTCCCTGACCAAGAGCAGAGATGTTATTTACTGATGAGAGACAGTGCTAGGTATGTGCCATATCTGTACTGCATACAGCATGAATGCATGAGCGACAGTGCTAGGTATGTGCCATATCTGTACTGCATACAGCATGAATGCATGAGCGACACTGCTAAGTATGTGCCATATCTGTACTGCATACAGCATGAATGCATGAGAGACAGTGCTAGGTATGTGCCATATCTGTACTGCTACAGCATGAATGGATGAGCGACAGTGCTAGGTATGTGCCATATCTCTACTGCATACAGCATGAATGCATGAGAGACAGTGCTAGGTATGTGCCATATCTGTACTGCTACAGCATGAATGGATGAGCGACAGTGCTAGGTATGTGCCATATCTCTACTGCATACAGCATGAATGCATGAGAGACAGTGCTAGGTATGTGCCATATCTGTACTGCATACAACATGAATGGATGAGCGACAGTGCTAGGTATGTGCCATATCTGTACTGCATACAGCATGAATGCATGAGAGACAGTGCTAGGTATGTGCCATATCTGTACTGCATACAGCATGAATTGATGAGAGACAGTGCTAGGTATGTGCCATATCTGTAATGCATACAGCATGAATGGATGAGAGACAGAGCTAGGTATGTGCCATATCTGTACTGCATACAGCATGAATTGATGAGAGACAGTGTTAGGTATGTGCCATATCTGTACTGCATACAGCATGAATTGATGAGAGACAGTGCTAGGTATGTGCCATATCTGTACTGCATACAGCATGAATTGATGAGAGACAGTGCTAGGTATGTGAAATATCTGTACTGCATACAGCATGACTGCATGAGAGACAGTGCTAGGTTTGTGCCATATCTGTACTGCATACAGCATGACTGCATGAGAGACAGTGCTAGGTTTGTGCCATATCTGTACTGCATACAGCATGAATTGATGAGAGACAGTGCTAGGTATGTGCCATATCTGTAATGCATGCAGCATGAAAGGATGAGAGGCAGTGCTAGGGATGTGCCATATCTGTACTGCATACAGCATGAATGGATGAGCGACAGTGCTAGGTATGTGCCATATCTGTACTGCATACAGCATGACTGCATGAGAGACAGTGCTAGGTTTGGGCCATATCTGTACTGCATACAGCATGAATTGATGAGAGACAGTGCTAGGTATGTGCCATATCTGTAATGCATGCAGCATGAATGGATGAGAGGCAGTGCTAGGTATGTGCCATATCTGTACTGCATACAGCATGAATGGGATCTATTGTCTCTCCCAACAAAGGTATTCTCCTGTGTCTCAGCACACTGGCTGTATAAGTTCAGGTCCAAAACTGCCAGATGTGGCACAATTCATCACTTTCTGACTAATATATGCAATCAGGTGGCAAAACATACAAGACAGCATGCAATTTATCAGTATCTCTATAAAAGCTACTGCTCAAAATGATAACATTTATATAAATGGAAAGGGACAGCATGACTATAACACATGCACCTGAAAGAAAAATATCTACAAAGCTCAAACACAAAATCAAACTGCTCTTAATCCATGCAAAAATAACAAAACAGAAAAGGAAACTGTTAAAACTATTTTCTTATAATGTACTGAACTTAATATCACAAGAAAACCTGTGGCAGTTCTGTTTAGAGGTATAACTTACAAATAAATTCAATGGTTTATACATTACAGCTTAATTTCCACATCAGTCAAGTCAGTCAAGCAATTATTTTAATCCACTTGTGGCAACCCTGTTCTAATAATCCACTGTGAAGGCTTAAGAAATAATATAATTATGTACTTACAATGCACATTTAAAATTTAAACATTAAGCAAATTATATTAAATATTTCCAGTCCAAATCTAAATTCAAACCCCATGGCCATAACTGTCATATTTTAAAATTAGCTTAGAGTCCAGCATCTGCAATAGATATTCACTGCCTCCATCACAAGATAAAGTAGGAACACATAAAATGCAGAACTTCAGCATATTAAAATTACCAAGTTGAACCTTCTTAACACAAAGTACATCAGAGCTTAATGTATTTCCCAATTTTGCTTCCTTTGTGAGTTCCTGTGTTTCTAACTTGCACATCTTTATTACTTCACTATTTCCTTTACCAATTTTCCACCATTAAAGAATACAATCACATCCGAAGGCAAATTCTACAAAGGCAAACCTACATGTAAGCAGTCTTACAAATGAATAATTTAATCCATTAATAAGTAAATTCTGATCTAACATAGCCCTACTGCAAACTGAGCAGTTCCCACAGGGGAAGGTCCCTTTTCTTTCATCAGATTTGACTTTCAAAGGTGTGCTTATAGCATGTCACTGATACAGATGTTACCTAGGTAACACCTTCTTCAACATATCATCAGTATAAAGAATATACAGTTTTTAATTATATTTCTCACAAGTGTGGAAAAAATACAGATTTAGCAAAGTTAACAGTTTGTTTCTCATTACCATTCATATCAACAGCTGAATTTTCCCTTATTGCAAATGAGAATGTTTCATATTTGTATGCTAACAACTAACTTTATCATCATAGTGATTTAATACTTTGCTATCGTAACCTTTTTTCATCTAGTGTCCCCATAACTCTCAACTTCTTAGTGCAAGAAATCTGGGCAAAGCTTAACATAATGGAAGACAAAGATCCAAAAATAAGGGCACATTTTAAATACTGCTCTTATAAACGTAGGAAGTAGAATAACTGGATTTGTGTTAGCATGTAGTTTATGAAGTGTGAAACTCAGATGTAGGTCGTTATGTAGTGACCTCAATCTTAAGTGATTTGCCAGAAAACAAAGGATTTCATGAGGAACAGGCTAAAAATATGAAGCAAAAATCTAGACAGTCTATGAAATTCTGGACAGTTGAGAGGTAAGAGTCTCCCCATAATTTCATTCTTCACAATTGTCATAGTGACAGTATCTTCCAAATCATTCTAATTATTCAGGAGGGTTAGACTATAAGAACAGGTGATGTGAAGTACTGCTCATTTTTTAATAAATTCCCAGCATCTCATGCGTCATTTCTCCCTTTAAAGTTACATCAGCATAGCTCATTTAGAACTGTCAGGTTCATTTCAAAGCTAATCCCTTTTAAAGTATAATGGCATGAAAACAAATTGAGCAAAAGCTTTGTATCACCTTAAAAGTTAATGACACTTGCCATAAAACACAGAAGTCATATTAAGAGAACTATGCATACATTCCTCTTAAGATGAGACCATAAATAAGTTGATACATGCTTAAACAAACTGGCTTCCTATAGCATTCCTCCAGTTTCCTAAAAAATATATGAGACAGAGATGTTATGATGTTATAGCGTACTCAGTTCTGAAAGTTTCACTTAGAAAATTAACTAGGTGGCCTATATGTTATGCTTGTAAATAATATTAGTATTTGGGCCATAGGTTTAGTGTGATCCATTGATTACGAGGTTAACATTTTTCCTCCTAAATTTATTAATTAAATTACTTGGATCTCACATAATTTATTTCACACACGTTATTTCAAAGTAAAAGCACCCCCCCCCCCCAGAGTTCCTACATTACAATGAAATGACTCAGTATCACAAATTATCATTTTTGGCATGATTAGCCAAGTCTTTTTGAACCTTTGGTAAACTGAAAATAACAGATTTGGCTTCCAATTAAAGTACCAATATGAGCATAATGGTCACATTTGGGGAATGTACATCCCATAAAAACTATATGCAGGTGGGAACATCACCTGGCCAACCAGTGGGTAGGGAAAGACACAAAGGGACATACAGATTCATGTACATGGCCAGAGAGATAACTATTACATGGATGTGAAGGCACTGTGCATGTTCCACCTGCAGGTCATTCTAGATATCTGCTCTAGTCTTGGCTTAAGACTATCAAAGACCCACAGAACTGCAGTAAGACAGAAATTCATGGAAGTACACATCTAGATATTATCTGTCACTAAATGTGCCTGGGCACTTTTGTGGATAACTTGCAATATATCTCTGACAAAACTGCATGCCCACTAATAACTACCATAACAGGTAGACAATGGCTGGCTGGACATGTTCAAGCTCAACTCCTGGCAGTAGTAATATAACAATGAAAAACTGAAGAAGACAGCATTGATAAAAAAAACTTGGAGTATAAGATCAGACAACAGGTCATAGACAAAGTATGCCAAGGTACCAGTAACATGAAAATATTTTGTAGAACATTACCAACTGTGTGTGCATAATGTACCAATAATAACAAGATGCATGAAGCCAGGGTATCGCCATGCCATGAGTGAAAGAGGGCACACTGTACATCAGACATCACCACCTTCATCATCATCACCATCTGTGAAGTATCATGTGATTCAGCCATTCTTGTTTACACAGGTAACAAGAAGCAGGCATACACATGCACACACATAGGCAGTACACAATACAAGGCAAACATCACAAGCTTTTTCGCTTGTATTCAACTCAGCACAGCTCCTCGTGGTGTCCTGCAGAGTTCTACAAGCAGCAGAGAGCAAAAGAGTGACTTTTTCCTGATTTAAGTATTTTTTTCTGGCTTTTTGATTATTTACTGCTTAGTGACTGCATTTTCACCTGTTTATACAGCTCTGTATTCTATTTAAACTGTTTTTGTGTTGATTAACTGTTTTGCACTTTTAAAAAAGTTATCTGTTGCTTAATTTTACCTGTAGGCTAACACACCAGTTTAAAAGCATTTATAGCATTTACTGTCTGTTTTTCCTCTGTTTTCTGCAAAAAAATCTTGTTTTCCTGCCTTACTGAACTAGAATAGTCCAGTCTTCAGAGTTTGATGATCTCTGGGCTTTGGCTTGGTTCCTGTGCTATTCCATATCCTTATTTGGATAAAGGGAAGCTTCTTTGTTCACCAGTGAGAGTGGGGAGCACTGAACAGCCTATTTGTCCCTAGAGCAGTGGTTCCAGCCAGAAACTTGTAGTCTATTGGCCATTTTGGGTCAATTCCTAGCTCTTTTCAACCCCTGCTATAAAGACCGCGAGTTGCCCATAGAGCACCATCGTTAAACAAGGTTAAACTATTTCTGGCAGTCTGCTCTTCAATTTTTCCCTTAGACCTTCTCTACTTGCAATCTAAACAGTCTATTCTCTATCTCAAAAGCTCAGCACTTGTTCCTTAAGCATTTTTATATAGGTAAAGTACTTGTATACTAAACAAAGTACTACATTAGCCTAGAATCCCCTTGAGTACCCATTTCCCTATAGGTCCCTTCTGACTCAGTTACACAGCAAACTTTTCACTTTTTCTAGCATGTCAAGGGTCAGTTGCTCCTGTTCAGCTGCTGAATTCTTGAGGCAATGTTACAATTGCCTCATGTATACAGACAACCCACTCCTTCTCCCACAAAACACAAATACATGTGAGAGATGTAACTATATAGCCAAACTGGAGGCTGAGCTCTCTCAACTCAGGACTGGCAAGACCAGACAGGAGGAGAAGGAAACCACGCACACCACAAACCCAGTTTCACATAGAACTATCACAACTGCAAAACAAACACATAAACACACAAAGACATACAAAATCTACCAAAACTACAGAGGCCTCCAAAGCAGACACCCAAGCAACTGCCACCTCAAGACATAAGACATGCAACACATAGCTCTCAAAGTCAGTGTGCTAAACAGTCACAGCCCTTTAGGCCAAACACAATGCCAGACACACTTGTTATAGGTGACTCCATAGTCAGACACACTGACGTCCCACTCACCAGACTGAACAAGGAAAAGATCACAGTAAGCTGCCTGTCTGGCACTCCACAGCAAGTACAAGTATGACTCAGTCATTGTCCATGCCGACTACATGAAAAGAGACATAGAGGAGCTCTCAGATTATGTAGCCCAGGCCGGTATGACCCTGACCCTGAGCAGTATCCTACCCTCACCAAGAATAATGCCACAATACAGAAACAAAATGATCAGCTTTAATAATTGGCTTAATTTACTGGTGTCATTCTAAGGGGATCCAATGTCTGTCTGCCTGGGATGACATGCTTGACAAGCCAAGGGATGGCTTGCACCTGTCACCCTGGGCTTCCGGATATTGGCAAAGGCTCCCATAGTGCCTTTTTAGGCAAGGCTCAAATGATAAACCAAAATGGAGAAAAACTAAGGGTAATACTGCTCAATGCCAGAAGTCTAAACCTCAAGATGCATGCCCTCAAGCCCTCCTCAGTATGGAGAACATCGATGTCTGTGCTTTGAATGAAACCTGGTTCAAGGCTCCTGAGAGCACCCCAGCACTATCAGGTTATACCTCATATCATGCCCGCCCCAAAAGTATCCATATTCATAAAGGATACCCACACCTCCAGGTTAGTGGCAACGCATCAAGCATCGGAGACCATCCAGGTGCAATTAACCATAGGTAAAACTGCCCTACAGTTTGTAACATGCTACAGACCACCTTCTCAAACTCAGGAAACCCACACAGCCTTCCTGAAGACACTGGAGAGTATGAATGTCTCTCCAAACACCATCATATTGGGTGACTTCAACTACCCAAACATAGACTGGGAACATTACTCAAGCCCCAACACCCTAGCCCAAAGGTTCCTTGAGTTCATAAACTCAAATGCTATGGAACAACTAGTCACCATTCCCACAAGAGGAGAAAATATACTAGACCTGATCATCACAAACATGGGGATAAAATGCTCCACACCAGAAGTATATCCCTCATTGGTGAGATAAGACCATAAATTAATCTCACTGGAGATCCACATCCCGCCCCCACCCCAGCAAAAGACCACAGTGAAGAACTTCTCAAAAGCAAACTTCACACTTCTTAAGACTGGAGTGGTATCCTTCAAGGTCCCCGAGCCAGTGGAAACCACAACCCACGCTGCTGAAACCCTTACAAATGCCTTCTACGAGCACTTCCAGGAATGTATGGATCAAGCAATCCCTAATAAAATCAAGACCCTTTCCACCAAAGGTCTGGTGGACCCCAGCCATAAACAAACTCTACAACAAGAGGAGAAAGCTACTACATGACAGAGCAAAATCCCTAAAAGGGAAGGCATCTCTGATCAATACTAGCAAAAAAACTACGATCACTCATAAAATCATCCAAGGCCAACTTTGAGAGAAAAATCGCTAATGATACAAAAGACAATCATAAAGCCTTCTTTAGCTATGTTAGAAACCTGGGTGGAAACTCCCAGATATGCTCAGAATTAGTCCAAAATGATAAAAAAATCACTGAACCCACAGACATTGCCAACATACTGGCAGACAGGTTCAGTGCAAATTTCTCCTCCTCCCCCAAAAGGAGAAATATCTATCCCACCAGAGTCTAGCCTCCCAAACATCTCAGATGCCCAGGTGAGAGCTGCTCTCTCTAAAGCAAAAAACACAGCATCAGTGGGACTGAACGGTGTCCCCGGCTGTGTGCTACATGAACTCAATGAGGAACTAAACCCACACATAAGGCTGCTGTTTAATCTTAGCCTTACTACAGGATAAGAATGCAACTGTGGTCCCACTGCACAAAGGCGGTGCTTCTAAGCTTGACGAGCCTTGTCTGCAAAGCTATGGAGAGGATCATAATGGAACTCATAAATAAAGACATTGGGGACCTACAGACACTGGATCCTACCCAATTTGGCTTTGTCAAGGGCAGATCCTGCCTCTTGAACTTGGTCGACTTTTTCGAAACAGTCACTAAGGCCATTGATGAGGGTAAGGCAGTTCACAAAGCCTACCTTGACCTAGCAAAAGCTGCTCGACAATACCTCACTCGGGCATCATAGAAAAGCTCACCAGCTTAGATGTAAACCCATATGTCACAAGATGGGTTGCAAACTGGCTCAAGGACAGAACACACAGGGTTAGAGTTGCTGGTGCCATGTCAGACTCTAAGCCGTCCCACAGGGCTCAGTCCTGGGCCCCTCTTGTTCGGCATTTATTTTTCTGAAGTGCAGGCAAACATAGGGGTTTGTGGCTGACAAAATTTGCAGATGACTGCAAACTGGGCACCATAATTGACACTCCATCAGACACAGACATCCTCCAGAGAGGTCTCACAGAAATGGATAACTGGTGCCAGAGCCATGGCCTTAAGCTAAATGCCAAAAAATGTATAGTCATACCCTTTGGGAAAAACAAGGTAACCCCTAATTACCACATAGGTCGTAATCCATTAAACACGGAAGAAGTTATCAGGGACCTGGGGACCCAAGTTGACAGTAACCTCTCTTTGACACTCACAATGCCAAAGTGGTTAGGAAGACCTTCGCCCACCTGATCATGAAGGGATTCACATCCAGATCAGGAGAGGTCATTGTACCCTGTACTCTTCACTTATCAGACCAATGATTGAGTACAACGCCCATTCGAATGTACCTTACTCGACACCTGCAGCAGTTGGAAAGACCTCAAAAGTTCCTCACCAAAAGGATAAAGGCTCAAACATATGTCATACGATGCCCGACTGAAGAAACTCCAGCTCTATTCAGTCGCATACCGCCTGCTCAGAGGTGATCTGTGCCTGACATACAAGGCCATGTCCAACCTGGAATTAATGGACATGCTCCACCTCAAAAAATCCAAATCCACCAGAGCCACGAGAGCAAGAGACTTAAACCTCAACACGGATATAAATAGGACGTGCTGGAGGGACAGATTCATCACCCAGAGACTCCCTACACTATGGAACAGAATCCCAGTCCATGTGAGGCAGAGCCCCTCACTGACTCTGTTCAAGAGAAATCTTGACGAGTGGATGGGAGATTGTAGGTTTAGAATCATCTCTGTATCACTGCTGGACAGAGGCACAGCAAACTAATGGGTATAGTATTCTCATCCTAAGGGGTGGTGAAAGCCACACACACTCTGGCTAGGCTTATAAATGCCCTAGGGCAGATAGCCTAGTATGAACCTATGAACCTATGAAGGATATTGGAGTCAAGAGCATTACAGCAGATACATCCTCCTTAACATTCCCTTGGATATTTTCAAAACATGCAGCTGGTTAAGACCCACAGACATCATGCACGCCAGGGTCATGTGCCAAGGTGCTGTAGTCTGTATGCCATGCAGTGACACTGTGGGACACTCCATGCTGAAACCTCTAATGCTGGTGTGTGAGAAGATGATACAGATATTGGGTGCAACCATGC